>NC_060173.1:68422179-68658765 GCF_021184085.1 Oncorhynchus gorbuscha | reverse complement strand
TGTAGAAGATAACAGATTATTTTATTACAATGGTTAAATTGGATTTTCATTGTGTTCAATGGTGTTATTTGCCCCCTAGTGGCGCTTTCTGGTACTTAGAAAGACAACGCAAACGGGAAGTTCAGAATTTGTTTTGCACGCAAAGAAGCAGCTACAGACAACGCTACGGTGCAGGTCTTTCAATGTAGTTATTTCTTGTCGCGCTTCAGCCTTGGAAAAATATTTGTTTGTAAGTTCGATTCAAGCATTTAGCTAATGATGATAATCTTGTTATTGATAGAGTTTCTTACATATCAATGTTGGTTGCATTTACTCACAAATTGCAATGCCTTTTGTGTATGTCGTTAGCTGTATTACTTTGCTCATGCGTCATGCAAACGAATTGTAAAATATACAATACTGTAGTTTGTTACTGTTTCTAGTGTAATATGCTTTGTTATTCTACATAGATGGTTATACATTATTAGAGTAATGAAAGGAGCAATTACCATATGGTTAACAATTAGATATATGGTTTGGCATCATGCCAGATGCATGGTACCTTAGCACGTGCTTTGTATTATGCAACTTCAAATGTTTAATGTACAGCTACAGTATGTCGGTGTGAATTGAACACTAAAGTATATTCTTTTCTGTATTTTGCAGTTTCACAACAAACGTTTTCAATATATTCATTCAAGAAAAGTCACGCCTTGGGAGTTTTATTGAAGACTTAGTTGTTAGCTATCTGTCTAGTTTTGCATGGGAACGCAACTCAAGGGCAGAATAGTGAAAAAACATCATCACAGCGGGCTCAAGCACAAGAATAACTGCACACGGTGGTTATGTTTCTACGTTCATCAGCCAACAAAGCCTCTTATCATAGGGAAGACCAGCAGTCTACGATGCAGCAACCAGAGCCAGGTGTTCAACAGAGAGAGATGGAAGAGCCTCTTCAGCACATTGGGACCAAGTCTCAATCTACAAGATCAAGGTCATCAAAACAGTCAAGCAGATCCTCAACGGCGAGTTCTGCAGCCGTCAAAGCACGCGCCAAGGCGGAGGCAGCACGCGCACAAGTCTCTTATGCTGAGAAGGAAGCTTCTGTGATGAAACAAAAGGCAGAAATAGAGGCCAGCTTGTTGAAGCAAAAGGAAGAAATAGAGGCCAGCTTGTTGAAGCAAAAGGCAGAAACAGAGAAGCAAAAAGCTGACCTCGAGGCAAGTTTATATGTTCTCCAAGTTGAGAGAATAGCTGCTGCTGCATTGGCTGAAGCTGCAGCCTTTGAAGAAGTTGTAGGATCAGAACGCAGAGAGCTTCGCAAAGAACTAGACACCGGGACACAGCCCTTAAGTCCAGTCCAACGTACATGTGAGTACGTACAACAACATGCTAGGCCCTACTTTGCTGAACTTCCATTTGAAGTGGAGAAACAAGAGCTTAGTGTTGACCCAGCTACATGCCATAATCCAGAAAGTAGCAAACAACAGAACATGAGCAGAGACTCTCCGTTCAAAAGAAATGAACAGCAGCATGGTGGAAATGGAAAGCAAGCCCACTTCCAGTCACACACACAACTTCCCTGAGTCACAAGTGGCACCAGACCTCACCAAGTACCTCCTACGACGTGAGATGGTGAGTTCAGGACTCCTGAAGTTTGATGATCGCCCTGAAAATGATTGGGCATGGAAAGCATCCTTTCTCAATGCGACCAGAGACTTGAATTTATCAGCCAGGGAAGAGTTAGATCTAATTACCAAGTGGCTAGGGGCAGAGTCGTCTGAGCAAGCAAACAGAATTAGATCTGTCCATATTTTCAACGCGACAGCAGGGCTTAACATGGTCTGGCAACGACTAGAAGAGTGCTATGGTACACCCGAAGTGATTGAGAATGCACTGTTGAAGAAAATGGATGATTTTCCAAAACTGGCTAACAAAGACAATCGCAAACTAAGAGAACTAGGTGACATTCTTCTCGAACTGGAGTGTGCTAAGGAGAAGGGTACCTTCCAGGCCTCGCTTATCTGGACACATCTCGGGGGGTAAACCCTATTGTAGAGAAACTTCCATTCAGTTTACAAGAAAAATGGATAGCACAGGGATCCAAATATAAGGAGGACTATCGGGTAGCATTCCCACCATTCTCGTTCTTCTCGAGATTCATCAGGAATCAGGCGAAAATTAGAAATGACCCCAGCTTCACCCTCTACACCTCAACTAACCAGGTGTCCATGAACAGTGAGAAACCTGCCAGGTACAGCAGCAAGACACCTGTGACTGTATACAAGACAGATGTGTCATCTGAGGCTTCAGACCACCAAACCAAACCCAGTAAGACAAAGGTTGAAAACCCTGACCGTCACTGCCCAATACATAACAAGCCTCATCCTCTTAAAAAGTGTCGTGGGTTTAGATACAAAACTCTAGATGAGCGCAAATCATATCTCAAAGACAATGGCATTTGTTTCCGATGTTGTGGGTCAACTCAGCACAGAGCTAAAGACTGTAAGGTTTCAATCAAGTGCTCCGAGTGCGACAGCGACAGGCATCTTGCTGCTCTGCATCCAGGCCCAGCCCCTACAAATACATACACCGCTACAGCAGAGACAGATAATGGCGGGGAGCAAGGTGACGATGCTCTTCTATCTGTCACCTCAAAGTGTACAGAGATCTGTGGTGAGGCAATCAATCCAAGATCATGTTCAAAAATATGCTTAGTCAAAGCTTATCCGGCTGGGAAAAGAGAGAAAGCTGTCAAAATGTATGTAGTGCTTGATGAACAAAGTAACAAATCTCTGGCCAAGACAGAGTTTTTCAGTCTCTTCAACATCAATGACAACTCTGCTCCATACACCATGAAGACGTGTTCTGGGGTAACAGAGACTTCAGGCAGGAGAGCCGTCAACTTCATGGTGGAGTCTGTAGATGGACACATGCAGCTCACTCTCCCTACTCTGATAGAGTGTGATATGATGCCAGACGATAGGATGGAGATTCCCTCCCCCGACATTGCGTATCATCATCCCCATCTGCAACCAGTTATGGACAGAATTCCAGCTGTGGACCCAGACGCTCCCATCCTCCTGCTCTTAGGACGAGACATCTTAAGGGTACACAAGGTACGAGAGCAAATCAATGGGCCCCACGACACTCCTTATGCACAGCGACTCGACCTCGGGTGGGTCATTGTGGGTGAGGTCTGTCTGGGAACGGCTCACCGACCAGCCAATGTTAACGTGTTCAGGACAAACATACTTCAAAATGGTCGCACATCCTATCTGAGCCCTTGCCCTGACATCATCCAGGTAAAAGAGAACTACAACAGCGTAGCTCAGAAACACATCTCTCCCTCTACAATGCACTTGAGAGATCCAATCACAACTGTGAACACAGACAGCCTGGGATGTTCCGTGTTCGACAAAACACAAGACGATGATAAACCAGCACCATCAGCGGAGGACAAAGCCTTCTTGGACATTATGGACAAACAGGTTTTCCAGGATGATGGAAACAACTGGGTGGCTCCACTACCCTTTCGCCCCAATAAACGTCGCCTTCCTAATAACAGGGAGCAGGCCATGAACCGTCTCACATCACTTCGCAGGACTTTAGACAAAAAGCCTGACATGAAGCGTCATTTTATTGACTTCATGCAAAAGATGCTGGATAACGACCAAGCCGAACCTTCACAGCCACTAGAGGGAGACAAAGAACGTTGGTATCTGCCCATATTTGGTGTTTACCATCCACAAAAGCCTGAACAAATACGAGTAGTATTTGACTCCAGTGCTAAGTGTCAAGGCGTGTCACTTAACGATGTTCTGCTCAGTGGTCCAGACTTAAACAACACACTCTTGGGTGTCCTAATGCGTTTCCGCAAGGATTGCATTGCACTAACAGCAGATGTTCAACAAATGTTTTACTGTTTTGGTGTACGTGAGGATCACAGAGATTACTTAAGGTTTCTCTGGTATGAAGACAACAACCCAGATAGAAACATAACTGAGTACAGGATGAAAGTCCATGCATTTGGGAACAGCCCTTCACCAGCCGTAGCCATCTACTGCATGAGACGAGCAGCGCTACAGGGTGAGAAGGAACACGGGTCAGAACCCAAGCAATATGTAGTGAGGAACTTCTACGTCGATGATGGTCTGACATCAGTAGCTACTACAGAAGAAGCTATCAATATTCTAAGAAAAACACAAGCAATGTTGGCGGAGTCCAACATGAAACTACACAAGATTGCATCCAATAGCAAAACAATTATGGAAGCCTTCCCTATGGAGGACCGTGCGAAAGACTTAAAAGATCTGGACCTAGGAGTGGATCCTCTCCCCTTTCAACGGAGTCTGGGACTTTCCTGGAACCTGGAAACAGACAGCTTCTCATTCCAGGTGTCCCACAATGAGAAGCCTTTTACTCGGAGAGGCATCCTGTCCACAGTGAATAGTCTTTATGACCCCCTTGGGTTTGTGGCTCCAATAACAATGCAAGGTAAAGCCTTAATCAGAGAACTCTCTTCTGATCAGAGTGAGTGGGATGTCACTCTTCCAACAGAAAAAGAAGAGAAATGGAAACAGTGGAAGCAAGTCCAGTGTCTCGCTGACACCTTTTGGAAAAGGTGGAGACAGGAGTACCTGACAACGCTGCAGAGATGCAGAAAATGGACAGCAGAAAAGCTAAATGTAAAAGTGGGAGATGTTGTCTTATTGAAAGACAGTCAGGCACACAGAAATGACTGGCCAGTCGGGCTTGTGGTAAAAACCTTTCCCAGTACTGACAAAAAGGTTAGGAAAGTAGAACTAAAAATTGTCAAACAAGGAGCTGCTAAGGTGTTTCTGAGACCAATCTCAGAGATTGTTGTTCTTCTTTCTGAAGCATCCTAGAGACAAAAGATAAAAATAGAAAGGACATTTGTTTCTTGATATGTTTTATTTAATAGTGGCACAATTTCATTATACCAGGCGGGGAGTGTGCTGCCATCTTGTTAGAAGATAACAGATTATTTTATTACAATGGTTAAATTGGATTTTCATTGTGTTCAATGGTGTTATTTGCCCCCTAGTGGCGCTTTCTGGTACTTAGAAAGACAACGCAAACGGGAAGTTCAGAATTTGTTTTGCACGCAAAGAAGCAGCTACAGACAACGCTACGGTGCAGGTCTTTCAATGTAGTTATTTCTTGTCACGCTTCAGCCTTGGAAAAATATTTGTTTGTAAGTTCGATTCAAGCATTTAGCTAATGATGATAATCTTGTTATTGATAGAGTTTCTTACATATCAATGTTGGTTGCATTTACTCACAAATTGCAATGCCTTTTGTGTATGTCGTTAGCTGTATTACTTTGCTCATGCGTCATGCAAACGAATTGTAAAATATACAATACTGTAGTTTGTTACTGTTTCTAGTGTAATATGCTTTGTTATTCTACATAGATGGGTATACATTATTAGAGTAATGAAAGGAGCAATTACCATATGGTTAACAATTAGATATATGGTTTGGCATCATGCCAGATGCATGGTACCTTAGCACGTGCTTTGTATTATGCAACTTCAAATGTTTAATGTACAGCTACAGTATGTCGGTGTGAATTGAACACTAAAGTATATTCTTTTCTGTATTTTGCAGTTTCACAACATAAACGTTTTCAATATATTCATTCAAGAAAAGTCACGCCTTGAGAGTTTTATTGAAGACTTAGTTGTTAGCTATCTGTCTAGTTTTGCATGGGAACGCAACTCAAGGGCAGAATAATATGAGATGAATAATGTAGGGTATGTAACATTACATTAGGTAGCATTGTTTAAAGTGGCTAGTGATATATTTTACATCGTTTCCCATCAATTCCCATGATTAAAGTGGCTGGACTTGAGTCAGTGTGTTGGCAGCAACCTCAATGTTAGTGGTGGCTGTTTAACAGTCTGATGGCCTTGAGATAGAAGCTGTTTTTCAGTCTCTCGGTCCCAGCTTTGATGCACCTGTACTGACCTCGCCTTCTGGATGATAGCGGGGTGAACAGGCAGTGGCTCGGGTGGTTGTTGTCCTTGATGATCTTTATGGCCTTCCTGTGACATCGGGTGGTGTAGGTGTCCTGGAGGGCAGGTAGTTTGCCCCCGGTGATGCGTTGTGCAGACCTCACTACCCTCTGGAGAGCCTTACGGTTGTGGGCGGAGCAGTTGCCGTACCAGGCGGTGATACAGCCCGACAGGATGCTCTCGATTATGCATATGTAGAAGTTTGTGAGTGCTTTTGGTGACAAGCCGAATTTCTTCAGCCTCCTGAGGTTGAAGAGGCGCTGCTGCGCCTTCTTCACGATGCTGTCTGTGTGGGTGGACCAATTCAGTTTGTCTGTGATGTGTACGCCGAGGAACTTAAAACTTACTACCCTCTCCACTACTGTTCCATCGATGTGGATAGGGGGGTGTTCCCTCTGCTGTTTCCTGAAGTCCACAATCATCTCCTTAGTTTTGTTGACGTTGAGTGTGAGGTTATTTTCCTGACACCACACTCCGAGGGCCCTCACCTCCTCCCTGTAGGCAGTCTCGTCGTTGTTGGTAATCAAGCCTACCACTGTTGTGTCATCCGCAAACTTGATGATTGAGTTGGAGGCATGCGTGGCCACGCAGTCGTGGGTGAACAGGGAGTACAGGAGAGGGCTCAGAACGCACCCTTGTGGGGCCCCAGTGTTGAGGATCAGCGGGGTGGAGATGTTGCCTACCCTCACCACCTGGGGGCGGCCCGTCAGGAAGTCCAGTACCCAGTTGCACAGGGCTGGGTCGAGACCCAGGGTCCCGAGCTTGATGACGAGTTTGGAGGGTACTATAGTGTTAAATGCTGAGCTGTAGTCGATGAACAGCATTCTCACATAGGTATTCCTCTTGTCCAGATGGGTTAGGGCAGTGTGCAGTGTGGTTGCGATTGCGTCGTCTGTGGACCTATTGGGTAAGCAAATTGGAGTGGGTCTAGGGTGTCAGGTAGGCTGAAGGTGATATGGTCCTTGACCCGTCTCTCAAAGCACTTCATGATGACGGAAGTGAGTGCTACGGGGCGGTAGTCGTTTAGCTCAGTTACCTTAGCTTTCTTGGGAACAGGAACGATGGTGGCCCTCTTGAAGCATGTGGGAACAACAGACTGGGAAAGGGATTGATTGAATATGTCCGTTAACACACCAGCCAGCTGGTCTGCGCATGCTCTGAGGGCGCGGCTGGGGATGCCGTCTGGGCCTGCAGCCTTGCGAGGGTTGACACGTTTAAATGTTTTCCTCATGTCGGCTGCAGTGAAGGAGAGTCCGCATGTTTTAGTTGCGGGCAGTGTCAGTGGCACTGTATTTTCCTCAAAGCGGGCAAAAAAGTTATTTAGTCTGCCTGGGAGCAAGACATCCTGGTCCGTGATGGGGCTGGTTTTCTTTTTGTAATCCGTGATTGACTGTAGACCCTGCCACATACCTCTTGTGTCTGAGCCGTTGAATTGAGATTCTACTTTGTCTCTATACTGACGCTTAGCTTGTTTGATTGCCTTGCGGAGGGAATAGTTACACTGTTTGTATTCGGTCATGTTTCCAGTCACCTTGCCCTGATTAAAAGCAGTGGTTCGCGCTTTCAGTTTCACTGGAATGCTGCCATCAATCCACGGTTTCTGGTTTGGGAATGTTTTAATCGTTGCTATGGGAAGGACATCTTCAACGCACGTTCTAATGAACTCGCACACCGAATCAGCGTATTCGTCAATGTTGTCATCTGACGCAATACGGAACATATCCCAGTCCACGTGATGGAAGCAGTCTTGGAGTGTGGAATCAGATTGGTCGGACCAGCGTTGAACAGACCTCAGCGCGGGAGCTTCTTATTTTAGTTTCTGTCTGTAGGCAGGGATCAACAAAATGGAGTCGTGGTCAGCTTTTCCGAAAGGAGGGCGGGGCAGGGCCTTATATGCGTTGCGGAAGTTGGAATAGCAATGATCCAAGGTTTTTCCAGCCCTGGTTGCGCAATCGAAATGCTGATAAAATTTAGGGAGTCTTGTTTTCAGATTAGCCTTGTTAAAATTCCCAGCTACAATGAATGCAGCCTCCGGATATATGGATTCCAGTTTGCAAAGAGTCAACTAAAGTTAGTTCAGACCCATCGATGTGTCTGCTTGGGGGGGAATATATACGGCTGTGATTATAATCGAAGAGAATTCCCTTGGTAGATAATGGGGTCTACATTTGATTGTGAGGAATTCTAAATCAGGTGAACAGAAGGACTTGAGTTCCTGTATGTTGTTGTGGGCACACCACGTCACGTTAACCATAAAGCATACGCCCCCGCCCCTCTTCTTACCAGAAAGATGTTTGTTTCTGTCGGCGCGATGCGTGGAGAAACCAGCTGGCTGCACCGTCTCTGATAGCGTCTCTCCAGTGAGCCATGTTTCCGTGAAGCAAAGAACGTTATTCCCATTATGTGAGCTTGTGTGGCCTATCACTTTGCGGCTCAGCCGTTGTTGCTCCTAGATGATTCCAATTCACAATAACAGCACTTACAGTTAACCGGGACAGCTCTAGCTGGGCAAAAATGTGATAGGATGCCACTTTGCTATCAAAGCAGTTTATGACAGTGCCACGTTGAAAGTCACTAAGCTATTCAGTAAGGCCATTCTACTGCCAATGTTTGTCTATGGAAATTGCATGGCTGTGTGCTCGATTTTATACACCTGTCAGTAAGGGTTGTGGCTGAAATAGCTGAATCCACTCATTTGAAGGGGTGTCCACATACTTTTGTATATACAGTGTATGTCAGGTGAAAATACAATTTTGAGATCCTGAAACCAGTCAAAGTAATATACCGTACATATTCATTGCCTATCAATTACAATTCTACAGAGAAGAATAGCACTTGGGACCCACCTCTGAAATCCTCACAGAGAACCAAATTGTGTTTTCAACAATTATCCATCAATACATTCCAAGGTCATCTTGGCATTATGTTCTTCACAAAAGTTGTTAGGATGAATAGAGCCAGCTATGATCCTACTTTCAGATCTGTCCATCTTTCTGTACATTGACAGAGCTACCTTGCGGAGTCTTGTGAGTAGGCACATGAGTTCATGCATGTGTGTATGTCATATGTGTATCCTACCTAAAAGTGAGGACAGTGAGCGGCCTGTAGGACTTGTGGCTGTTGTTGCTGCTCAGGTTACTTCCCCAGAAATCATTTCTCCAGATGTTGTTGAGAGGCGTGGATGGGATCAGGTCCTGCGGGAGACACATCAGAAAAGAGATGTGACAAAAACAACTTTAGATGCCTAGGGACATAAATTTTATTATTTACGCATACATTGATGTGTGCATGTACAACTTGGAAAATGACATACAGTTGATGTCAAAAGTTTACATAGACAAACACATTTAAACACAGTTTTTCACAATTTCTGAAATTTAATTTGAGTAAACATTCCCTGTCTCAGTTAGGATCACCACTTTATTTTAAGAATGTGAAATGTCAGAATAATAGTAGAGAGAACGATTTCAGCTTTAATTTCTTTCATCACATTTCCAGTGGGTCAGAGGTTTACATACACTCAATTAGTATTTGGTAGCATTGCCTTTATATTGTTTAACTTGGGTCAAACGTTTCAGGTAGCCTTCTACAAGCTTCCCACAATAAGTTGGGTGAATTTTGGCCATTCCTCCTGACAGACCTGGTGTAACTGAGTGAGGTTTGTAGGCCTCCTTGCTCGCACACGCTTTTTCAGTTCTGCCCAGAGGTTTTCTATAGGATTGAGGTCAGGGCTTTGTGATGGCCACTCCAATACCTTGACTTTGTTGTCCTTAAGCCATATTGCCACGACTTTGGAAGTATGCTTGGGGTCATTGTCCATTTGAAAGATCTATTTGCAAACAAGCTTTAACTTCCTGACTGATGTCTTGAGATGTTGCTTCAATATATCCACATAATTTTCCTACCTCATGATTAGAGGTCAACCGATTAATTAGAGCAGATTTCAAGTTTTCATGACAATCGGAAATCTGTATTTTTTTTACACCTTTATTTAACTAGGCAAGTCAGTTAAGAACACATTCTTATTTTCAATGATGGCCTAGGAACGGTGGGTTATCTGCCTTGTTCACGGGCACAACGACAGATTTTCACCTTGTCAGCTCGGGGATTCAATCTTGCAACCTTACGGTTAACTAGTCCAATGCTCTAACCACCCGCCTTACATTGCACTCAACAAGGAGCCTGCCTGTTACGCGAATGCAGTAAGAAGCCAAGGTAAGTTGCTAGCTAGCAATAAACTTATCTTTAAAAAAAAATCAATCATAATCACAAGTTAACTACATGTGGTTGATGATATTACTTGTTTATCTAGCGTGTCCTGCGTTGCATATAATCGATGCGGTGCGCATTCGCAAAAAAGGACTGTCGTTGCTCCAACGTGAACCTAACCATAAACATCAATGCCTTTCTTAAAATCAATACACAGAAGTATATATTTTTCAACCTGCATATTTAGCTAAAAAGAAATCCAGGTTAGCAGGCATTATTAACCAGGTGAAATTGTGTCACTTCTCTTGCGTTCATTGCATGCAGAGTCAGGGTATATGCAACAGTTTGGGCCGCCTGGCTCGTTGCGAAATAATTTGCCAGAATTTTACGTAATTATGACATAAAATTGAAGGTTGTGCAATGTAACAGGAATATTTAGACGTATGGATGCCACCCATTAGATAAAATACGGAACGGTTCCTTTTTTCACTGAAAGAATAAACTTTTTGTTTTCGAGATGATCGTTTCTGGATTCGACCATATTAATGACCTCAGGCTCATATTTCTGTGTGTTATTATGTTATAATTAAGTCTATCATTTGATAGAGCAGTCTGACTGAGCGATGGTAGGCACCAGCAGGCTCGTAAGCATTCATTCAAACCACTTTCGTTCGTTCTGCCAGCAGCTCTTCGCAATGCTTCAAGCATTGCACTGTTTATAACTTCAAGCCTATCAACTCCCGAGATTAGACTAGTGTAACCGATGTGAAATGGCTAGCTAGTTAGCGGGGTGCGCGCTAATAGCGTTTCAAACGTCACTCGCTCTGAGACTTGGAGTGGTCGTTCCCCTTGCTCTGCATGGGTAACGCTGCTTCGAGGGTGGCTGTAGTCGACGTGTTGCTGGTTCGAGCCCAGGGAGGAGCGAGGAGAGGGACAGAAGCTATACTGTTACACTGGCAATACTAAAGTGCCTTTAAGAGCATCCAACAGTCAAAGGTATGTGAAATACAAAATTCCTATAATTTCCTACAACCTAAAACTTCTTACCTGGGAATATTGAAGACTCATGTTAAAAGGAACCACCAGCTTTCATATGTTCTCATGTTCTGAGCAAGGAACTTAA
The DNA here is from genome assembly GCF_021184085.1 of Oncorhynchus gorbuscha. Lineage (NCBI taxonomy): Eukaryota > Metazoa > Chordata > Actinopteri > Salmoniformes > Salmonidae > Oncorhynchus > Oncorhynchus gorbuscha. The sequence continues at coordinate 68,647,413 of NC_060173.1, read as the reverse complement.
ACGTTAGCTTTTTTACATGGCACATATTGCACTTTTACTTTCTTCTCCAACACTTTGTTTTTGCATTATTTAAACCAAATTGAACATGTTTCATTATTTATGAGGCTAAATTGATTTTATTGATGTATTATATTAAGTTAAAATAAGTGTTCATTCAGTATTGTTGTAGTTGTCATTATTACAAATTTTAAAAACTTAAAAATTGTCCGATGAATCGGTACCAGCCTTTTTTGGTCCTCTAATAATCGGTACCGGCGTGGAAAAATCATATTGGGTCGACCTCTACTCATGATGCCATTTATTTTGTGAAGTGCACCAGTCCCTCCTGTAGCAAAGCACACCCACCACCTGATGCTGCCACCCCCGTGCTTCATGGTTAGGATGGTGTTCTTCGGCTTGCAAGCAACCCCCTTTTTCCTCCAAACATAATGATGGTCATTATGGCCAACAGTTCTATTTTTGTTTCATCAGACCAGAGGACATTTCTCCAAAAAGTATGATCTTTGTCCCCATGTGCAGTTACAAACCGTAGTCTGCGTTTTTTATAGCCGTTTTGAGTCAGTGGCTTTTTCCTTGCTGAGCGGCTTTCAGGTTATGTCAATATAGGACTTGTTTTACTGTGGATATAGATACTTTTTTTCCAAGCTGTTTAAAGGCACAGTCAACTTAGTGTATGTAAACTTCTGACACTGGAATTATGACACAGTGAGTTAAGTGAAAAATCTGTCTGTAAACAATGGTTGGAAAAATTACTTGTCATGCACAAAGTAGATGTCCTAAAAAGTAGATGTCCAAAACTATAGTTTGTTAACAAGTAATTTGTGGAGTGGTTGAAAAAGGAGTTTCAATGACTCCAACCTAGGTGTATGTAAACTTCCGACTTCAACTGTAAGTATACTCTGTACTGTATGCACTATGTACCGTGGCTGTGAGGTTATTTAGTAGCTGTTGAAATTATGCACACAATATAGACTTTGAATAGATCACGCTTTTACAGACACTGCATCCTTGAAGATGTACATCGGAATATGTAGTGAGTATGTGATAAGTAGATTATTACCTTGTTGTTGACAATGGCTTCAGAATCATCGAACACAAAGTCTCCATCATAGCTATTGATGAAGCAGAGCAGTGCCACTAGTGCCACAGCGATCTTGGCATGGAATGGGGAAAGCTTTGGTAAAGGTATCTGTTGCTCCCAATTCATTTCAGTCTGTGCCATGGTGCATAGGGTCTTTGGTCATGCTTCATCGTCACCTAATTCCCTACAGGAAATGGGCATGGAATGGTGTGATAAGACTTGAGTGTTGGTGGCAGAATAACAATAGCCTACTCCTTACAGTATTTTGGGGGGCTTTACCTTGTAGAAAAAACGAAGATATTGGTTGACTATTGTTATTTGTACAATATTACGTTTATAGAAATATGCTCACATATCAGTCTGTTCTCAAGCTACAGGAATTGTAGGGACACGCACGTAGAGCATGCATACCTCATTATATTGGAAGGCGTTTTGGAGGACGCGCACGTAAGCATGAGTTCCATTGCAGCGGCTTGATAGTTAGCTAAAGCTGGCTGGCCAATCTTACTAAAGTAATTTAGTTTCAAGCATAATCAGAGCAACAGCTAATAAAGCCAATCATATAGCCTTCAGGCAAACTAAATTTATTGCAAAGGTTGCCAAGTGAAATACTGCTCGCTAACTATTAGCCAGCTAACGTTAGCTGATGCTGTTAGCCGGCTAGCGACAACTAATGTGACTCCGACGTCTGCATATGCACCGAAAGAAAACACAAAAGGCGGCGAGAAATGCAGGTTTGACCGTCACGTACAACGCTAACAATATGTCAACACTGTCTGTCTGTCTCTAGAAAATACACAACTCGCGACTGTATGCATGCCTGGTACTTCCTCGTTTGCTGGCGCGTGGAATTAGTTTGGATGGTGACGTAGGAAAGTGGATGTCACGTGACAACACAAGGGATGAAGAAGTGGCTATGTCTAGTTCTATTTAAATGCAGCTAACAGTTTAGATACATTATTGGTAAAACATCTATTAATTTATGTATGTTTTGCAGTATCTTTACTTTGAAGTTTTTGAACAATTGATAGTTCTTACATAGTCTATTAGCACCTGCAATTAATCTAAAAACAAAACTTGATTACCCTATACAATGTCTAGTGGTATTTGGTCTCTGAATATAGGTCTTAGATTTTGGTATATGGATGTAAATAAGAATGCAGAGTATTTGACATTCTGAACATTGTTATGACATAACAGTCAGTTACACTTTTACAGAAAACATTGGCCTACAATGTGGAAGAAACTACCTGCCCTCCAGGGCACCCGATGTCAAAGATGCTGGAGGAAACAGGTACCACCACCCGAGCCACTGCCTGTTCACCCCGCTATCATCCAGAAGGCGAGGACAGTACAGATGCATCAAAGCTGGGATTGAGAGTCTGAAAACAGCTTCTATCTCTAGGCCATCAGACTGTTAACACCAGTCTCAACGTCAACAGCGAAGAGGCGACTCCGGGATGTTGGCTTTCTAGGCAGAGTTCCTCTGTCCAGTGTCTGTGTTCTTTTGCCCATCTTAATATTTTATTTTTATTGGCCAGTCTGACATATGGCTTTTTCTTTGCAACTCTGCCTAGAAGGCCAGCATCCCGGAGTCGCCTTTTCACTGTTGACATTGAGACTGGTATTTTGCGGGTACTATTTAATGAAGCTGCCAGTTGAGAACTTTTACTTGTCCTCTTGCTCAGTTGTGCACCGGGGCTTCCCACTCCTCTTTCTATTCTTGTTAGCGACAGTTTGCACTGTTCTGTGAAGGGAGTAGTACACAGCATTGTATCGAGAGTTTCAGTTTCTTGGCAATTTCTCATATGGAATAGCCTTCATTTCTTAGAACAAGAATAGACTGCTGAGTTTCAGAAGAAAGTTCTTTGTTTCTGGCCATATTGAGCCAGTAATCGAACCCACAAATGCTGATGCTCCAGATACTCAACTAGTCTAAAGAAGGCCAGTTTTATTGATTCTTTAATCAGGATAACAGTTTTCAGCTGTGCTAACATAGTTGCAAAAGGGTTTTCTAATGATCAATTAGCCTTTTAATATGATAAACTTGGATTAGCTAACACAACGTGCCATTGGAACAACTGAGTGGTGGTTGCTGATAATGGGCCTCTGTACGCCTATGTAGATATTCTATTAAAAATCTGCTGTTTCCAGCTACAATTCTCATTTACAACGTTAACAATGTCTACACTGTATTTCTGATACATTTGAAGTTATTTTAATGGACAAAAAAAATACATTTCTAAGTGACCCCAAACTTTTGAATGGTAGTGTACAGTATTTTATTATTTTCTAATGTATTTTCTAATGTATCTTAGTCTATGCCGCTCTGACATTGTTCGTCCATATATTTATATATTTTTAATTCCATTCCTTTACTTAGATTTGTGTGTATTGGGTATATGTTGTGAAATTGTTACTTTTCACTTGTTAGATATTACTGCACTGTCGGAGCTAGAAACACAAGCATTTCACAACACCTGCAATAACATCTGCTAAACATGTGTATGTGACCTATAAAGTTTGTTTTGATTTGAAGGAGAGCTGGCCCCATGCAATGGAAGAATGACAGTAGACCTACAAGTACCAGATTTCAACCAACAAGATTGATAGATGTGTCAGTATTTATTTAATTGTGCTGACTAATGCTTTGCAAGGAGAAATATACTTTAAGTGGGCATAGACCAAGAGGGTCATGCCCTGGCCTTAAATTTAGGTGAAACGTCAAAATTCAGTAAAAAAGAAATATACTGTTGTAATGTAGTGCATTACCATTCATATTTTTTCATGGTGATGGTATTGCACATTATATATGTGTAATGATTAGAAAAACACTTATTTTGATAACATAAGAGACGGTTAAGGATAAACTGCATCTCCATGAACAGAGGACAAACTTCCCACCCATTCCTGACATTGTAGTTTTTGTATATCAATGTAGGAAAGGTCTGATTAATAGACGTATGTACATGCTATGATGTAAACACAAACTGCCCAGCACTCTGACCCTCACTTTGCAGCACAAATGCCATTCAGAGCCCTTCCTCTGTCCACACACACACACACACACACACACACACACACACACACACACACACACACACACACACACACACACACACACACACACACACACACACACACACACACACACACACACACACACACACACACACACACACACACACACACAACAACAACACCTTTTCCCCCTCAGAAGGCATCGGTCCCCGATGTTCTACAGCAACACCATCGAGAGCATCCTGATCGGTTGTGTCACTGCCTGGTATGGCAACTGTAAGGCATCTAACTGTAAGGCGCTACAGAGGGTGGTGTGTACGGCCCAGTGCATCACTGGGGCCAAGCTTCCTGACATCCAGAACCTATATATTAGGCGATGTCAGAGGAAGGCCCAAAAAATTGTCAAAGACTCCAGTCACCCAAGTCATAGACTGTTCTCTCTGCTACCGCACGGCAAGCGGTACCGGAGCACCTAGTCTACGACCAAAAGGCTCCTTAACAGCTTCTACCCCTAACACTGCTGAACAGCTTCTACCCATAAGACAACTACACTGCTGCTAGTTGCTGTTTATTATCTATGCATAATCACTTTACAAATTAACTCGACAAACCTGTACCCCCGCACATTGACTCGGTACCGGTGTCCCCTGTGTATAGCCTCGTTATTGTTATGTAATTTTCTTCTTACTTTTTGATTTGGTTAGCTTTTTTAAAACTTTTGTTTATTTCGTAAATATTTTCTTAACTCAATTTCTTGCACCGCATTGCTGGTTAAGGGCTTGTAAGTGTTTCACGGTAAGGTCTACACCTGTTCGGCACATGTAACGAATACATTTTGATTTGATTTGACATACTGCATTCAACAGGAAGTTCAACCAAGTGACATCATTGAGATTGGAAGATTGGAAGGTAGCAGCCCCCTCATCAATCACCGATGTCCAAACAAACAAACCCTGTCACTGTCTGACTATGAGACCAAAGTCCACACTGACACACCCATCACTGTCTCTCTCTTCTCGTTATCTATTCTGCTTGTAAAATATGTGAATGTTAGTTTTTAATGTATGTTTTTGATTGATTGTTTTGATATCCATCAAAGACTCTCTTTCCTGAAGACCCCACAAGCTGAGCGGTATGACACAGGACGACTACCGGAACACTTTAGCGGTGTAGCTCGGTTACCATAGCCACTGCAACACCACCGATGGGTGAGTCAGTGGGTGAATCATATACAGGAAGTGGAGGAAGAGAGGTGGTTTTTAAGTTCCTGAAAAAGAGCAGGAGGAAGAGGAGGAGGCGAGGTCTGTGTAGAACTTATTTTTTGTATATGAGTAGGAAAGGTCTGATTACTAGACCTTCGTACATGCTATTGCAGACTGTCTCCTGTAGGTCCACAAGCTAGGGAAGCACTCTCTTTATTGGCCAATCAGAATGTGCTCCATGGCTAAATTTACATTTAACATTTACATTTAAGTCATTTAGCAGACGCTCTTATCCAGAGCGACTTACAAATTGGTGCATTCACCTTATGACATCCAGTGGAACAGCCACTTTACAATAGTGCATCTAAATATTTTAAGGGGGGAGGGGGTGAGAAGGATTACTTTATCCTATCCTAAGTATTCCTTAAAGAGGTGGGGTTTCAGGTGTCTCCGGAAGGTGGTGATTGACTCCGCTGTCCTGGCGTCGTGAGGAAGTTTGTTCCACCATTGGGGAGCCAGAGCAGCGAACAGTTTTGACTGGGCTGAGCGGGAACTGTACTTCCTCAGTGGTAGGGAGACGAGCAGGCCAGAGGTGGATGAACGCAGTGCCCTTATTTGGGTGTAGGGCCTGATCAGAGCCTGGAGGTACTGAGGTGCCGTTCCCCTCACAGCTCCGTAGGCAAGCACCATGGTCTTGTAGCGGATGCGAGCTTCAACTGGAAGCCAGTGGAGAGAGCGGAGGAGCGGGGTGACGTGAGAGAACTTGGGAAGGTTGAACACTAGACGGGCTGCGGCGTTCTGGATGAGTTGTAGGGGTTTAATGGCACAGGCAGGGAGCCCAGCCAACAGCGAGTTGCAGTAATCCAGACGGGAGATGACAAGTGCCTGGATTAGGACCTGCGCCGCTTCCTGTGTGAGGCAGGGTCGTACTCTGCGGATGTTGTAGAGCATGAACCTACAGGAACGGGCCACCGCCTTGATGTTAGTTGAGAACGACAGGGTGTTGTCCAGGATCACGCCAAGGTTCTTAGCGCTCTGGGAGGAGGACACAATGGAGTTGTCAACCGTGATGGCGAGATCATGGAACGGGCAGTCCTTCCCGGGAGGAAGAGCAGCTCCGTCTTGCCGAAGTTCAGCTTGAGGTGGTGATCCGTCATCCACACTGATATGTCTGCCAGACATGCAGAGATGCGATTCGCCACCTGGTCATCAGAAGGGGGAAAGGAGAAGATTAATTGTGTGTCGTCTGCATAGCAATGATAGGAGAGACCATGTGAGGTTATGACAGAGCCAAGTGACTTGGTGTATAGCGAGAATAGGAGAGGGCCTAGAACAGAGCCCTGGGGGACACCAGTGGTGAGAGCGCGTGGTGAGGAGACAGATTCTCGCCACGCCACCTGGTAGGAGCGACCTGTCAGGTAGGACGCAATCCAAGCGTGGGCCGCGCCAGAGATGCCCAACTCGGAGAGGGTGGAGAGGAGGATCTGATGGTTCACAGTATCGAAGGCAGCCGATAGGTCTAGAAGGATGAGAGCAGAGGAGAGAGAGTTAGCTTTAGCGGTGCGGAGCGCCTCCGTGATACAGAGAAGAGCAGTCTCAGTTGAATGACTAGTCTTGAAACCTGACTGATTTGGATCAAGAAGGTCATTCTGAGAGAGATAGCGGGAGAGCTGACCAAGGACGGCACGTTCAAGAGTTTTGGAGAGAAAAGAAAGAAGGGATACTGGTCTGTAGTTGTTAACATCGGAGGGATCGAGTGTAGGTTTTTTCAGAAGGGGTGCAACTCTCGCTCTCTTGAAGACGGAAGGGACGTAGCCAGCGGTCAGGGATAAGTTGATGAGCGAGGTGAGGTAAGGGAGAAGGTCTCCGGAAATGGTCTGGAGAAGAGAGGAGGGGATAGGGTCGAGCGGGCAGGTTGTTGGGCGGCCGGCCGTCACAAGACGCGAGATTTCATCTGGAGAGAGAGGGGAGAAAGAGGTCAGAGCACAGGGTAGGGCAGTGTGAGCAGAACCAGCAGTGCCGTTTGACTTAGCAAACGAGGATCGGATGTCGTTGACCTTCTTTTCAAAATGGTTGACGAAGTCATCTGCAGAGAGGGAGGAGGGGGGAGGGGGAGGAGGATTCAGGAGGGAGGAGAAGGTGGCAAAGAGCTTCCTAGGGTTAGAGGCAGATGCTTGAAATTTAAAGTGGTAGAAAGTGGTTTTAGCAGCAGAGACAGAGGAGGAAAATGTAGAGAGAAGGGAGCGAAAGGATGCCAGGTCCGCAGGGAGGCGAGTTTTCCTCCATTTCCGCTCGGCTGCCCGGAGCCCTGTTCTGTGAGCTCGCAATGAGTCGTCAAGCCACGGAGCGGGAGGGGAGGACCGAGCCGGCCTGGAAGATAGGGGACATAGAGAGTCAAAGGATGCAGAAAGGGAGGTGAGGAGCGTTGAGGAGGCAGAATCAGGAGATAGGTTGGAGAAGGTTTGAGCAGAGGGAAGAGATGATAGGATGGAAGAGGAGAGAGTAGCGGGGGAGAGAGAGCGAAGGTTGGGACGGCGCGATACCATCCGAGTAGGGGCAGTGTGGGAAGTGTTGGATGAGAGCGAGAGGGAAAAGGATACAAGGTAGTGGTCGGAGACTTGGAGGGGAGTTGCAATGAGGTTAGTGGAAGAACAGCATCTAGTAAAGATGAGGTCGAGCGTATTGCCTGCCTTGTGAGTAGGGGGAAGGTGAGAGGGTGAGGTCAAAAGAGGAGAGGAGTGGAAAGAAGGAGGCAGAGAGGAATGAGTCAAAGGTAGACGTGGGGAGGTTAAAGTCGCCCAGAACTGTGAGAGGTGAGCCGTCCTCAGGAAAGGAGCTTATCAATGCATCAAGCTCATTGATGAACTCTCCGAGGGGACCTGGAGGGCGATAAATGATAAGGATGTTAAGCTTGAAAGGGCTGGTAACTGTGACAGCATGAAATTCAAAGGAGGCGATAGACAGATGGGTAAGGGGAGAAAGAGAGAATGACCACTTGGGAGAGATAAGGATCCCGATGCCACCACCCCGCTGACCAGAAGCTCTCGGGTGTGCGAGAACACGTGGGCGGACGAAGAGAGAGCAGTAGGAGTAGCAGTGTTATCTGTGGTGATCCATGTTTATGTCAGTGCCAAGAAGTCGAGGGACTGGAGGGAGGCATAGGCTGAGATGAACTCTGCCTTGTTGGCCGCAGATCGGCAGTTCCAGAGGCTACCGGAGACCTGGAACTCCACGTGGGTCGTGCGCGCTGGGACCACCAGATTAGGGTGGCAGCGGCCACGCGGTGTGGAGCGTTTGTATGGTCTGTGCAGAGAGGAGAGAACAGGGATAGACAGACACATAGTTGACAGGCTACAGAAGAGGCTACGCTAATGCAAGGAGATTGGAATGACAAGTGGACTACACGTCTCGAATGTTCAGAAAGTTAAGCTTACGTAGCAAGAATCTTATTGACTAAAATGATTAAAATGATACAGTACTGCTGAAGTAGGCTAGCTGGCAGTGGCTGCGTTGTTGACTTTGTAGGCTAGCTGGCAGTGGCTGCGTTGTTGACACTACACTAATCAAGTCGTTCCGTTGAGTGTAATAGTTTCTACAGTGCTGCTATTCGGGGGCTAGCTGGCTAGCTAGCAGTGTTGATTACGTTACGTTGCGTTAAAAGAACGACAATAGCTGGCTAGCTAACCTAGAAAATCGCTCTAGACTACACAATTATCTTTGATACACAGACGGCTATCTAAATATGTGGTTATTTACAGTTTATGTATTGCGTTGTCATCAAATTTATGTGAATGTTAATGTAACGAAGACGCAGGGAGTCAGGAAGCAGGTGCAGTCTGTGAGTTTAATAAGAACGAACAGAGTAAATAAACAAGCAAGAGTAGCATCTGAACATGAACTCAGAAACAATGCTGTATGATGGGTGATAACAACGAAGTGCTAGATTAAGGGGGAGTAATTAGGGAAGTGATGAACTCCAGTTGTGCCTAATGATGAGATGCAGGTGTGCGTAATGAAGGTTGCCAGGACCGGTGGTTAGTAGACCGCCGACGTTGAGTGCAGAAAAGGGTAAGCGGGAGTAGATGTGACAGTAGCCCCCCCCCCCCAAAGTGCAGCTCCAGCCGCACGATGACGCCGGCCAGGAGGACGGCACCGAGGGCGAGGAGTGGGCTGGTCCGGACATCAGCGGTGGAAATCACGGATGATGTTGGGATCTAGAATGTCATCCACTGGACCTCAACACTGCTCCTCTGGACCATAACCCTCCCAGTCCACCAGGTACTGGAGCTGACCCCCACGATGTTGGGAGTCCAGGAGGGATCTGACGGCATATGTGGGGCTTCCCTCGATGTCCCGGTGAGGCGCAGGGGTGTAGTTGGGGACGGCTTCAGCCAGGGGACCAGGAACCACCAGCCTGAGGGAAACGTGAAAAGAGGGTGAGATCCAGAAGTTAGTGGGGAGCTGTAATCGGTAAGTTACCTCATTGACCCTCCTGAGGACTTTGAATGGCCCCACAAGCTGGGGGCTCAGCTTCCAGCAGAGCAGGAGGTTCCTGGTGGAGAGCCAGACGTGATCACCAGGATGGAATACGGGTGCCTCAGTGCTGGTTGGTCCTCTCCACCTGCCCGTTGGACTGAGACCGTTACCTGGATATGAGGCTGACCGTGAATCCCAGCTTCTCCATGAAGGCTCTCCATTCCTGCGACGTGAATTGGGGACCACGGTCGGAGATGATGTCCTCTGGAAGACCATAGTGCCAGAAGACCTGCTGGAACAGTGTCTCAGTGACCTAGAGAGCAGTAGGGAGATCAGAGAAAGGGATAAAACAGCAGGATTTTGAGAATTTGTCCAAAACAACCATAACATCAGACGGGAATATCAGTAACAAAATCTATGGACAGATGGAACCAAGGCTGCTGAGGCGGGAGACAGGTAGCACGGGTTTTGGAGAAAACCTCCCAGAGATCCTGGTAATCCTCCAGGATGTCGGCCTGGAGGGCAACCACAGGACTCTCTACTGAGGGGTAATGGAAAGCAGTTATTTGGACATCCAAGTGCCCAGGCAGTGATCTCCATCCTCGACCAGGAGATGATGGGGTCGTGGCTTTGGAGCCATGGGAGGCCGAGTATGACTTTTTGTACAAGTGCCTGGATGATGAGGAAGGGAAGGCTTTATTGGTGCAGGGGTCCCACGGTGATGGGGAATGGTGCTGTGATGTGTGTGATTGTCCTAGATCCTAGTGGTCGGTTATCCAGCGCTTGAACCGGAAATGGAGAGGACAGTGGGTATGATGTTATATTCCGGGAGGAGGAAGGGGCTGGTCAATAACATTCCCTGCGGCACCAGAGTCCACTAGAGCTGTAGAAACTACACAAGTACTAAAAAGGGTTTGGTGGAGAGTGATAGAATGCTCACACCTACCCCGGGAGACTGATGATCATGAGGCCATCCCTTTGCTCTAGTGGCTCCCGGGTTGGGATGTAGCGGACACCGTTGAAGCTGGTGCCCCTCTTGACCACTACAGGGACGTCGTCGCTCAACCGCGGAAAGGCATGTCCCCTACCGCCATGGGTTCAGGCTCTGACTCAGAACGGTCAACAAAGGAGGGAGAAAGGCGATGGGGGTGCCAACTCTTCCAAAGGAGGTTATCCAGATGGATGGCCATCGCGATGAATATGTCCAATGAGAGGGTGTCGTCTCGGGCATGCCAACGCTGTCTGGACCTCTTCGCACAATCCTCTTCTGTATAAGGTGTGGAGCGCCGGCTCATTCCAGTCGCTGGATGCTGCCACTGTACGGAAGGTGAGGACGTACTCCGCAGCACCCTGGCACTCCTGCCGTAGTTGGAGTAGGCACTCACCCCCCCTCTCTGCCCTCCAGTGGATGATCAAAGACTCCCCTGAACAGATCCATGAACCTCTCATAGGAACCCAGCTCCTCTCCCAGATGGCCATAGCCCACTACAATGCCTGACCGATTAGCAGGGAAATAACCATGACAACCTTGGACCTCTCGGTGGTGGGGGCTCCCATCTAATGAGCAAAATAGAGGGCGCACTAGAGGAGGAAACCACGGGATTTGGATGGAAGTTGCAGGGAGTCAGGAAGCAGGTGCAGTCGGTGAGTTTAATAAGAACAAACAGAGTGAATAAACGAACAAGCGTAGCGTCTGAACATGAACACAGAAACAATACTGTATGATGGGTGATAACAATGGAATGCTGGATAAAGGGGGTAATCAGGGAAGTGATGAAGTCCAGGTTTGCCTAATGATGAGGGGCAGGTGTATGTAATGATGGGTTGCCAGGACCGGTGGTTAGTAGACTGGCGACTTCTTGCTCCGGAGAGGGAGCGGGAGTAGACATGACAGTTAGTGTCTGAGCCATGGACATGCCAAACATTGTCAATTCACTATTGATAAGACCTAAAAAGACAGTGAATAATTTAATATAACTAAACAACAACTTGTTTTAAATAGACTATATCTAAATATAGTTACAGAGGCCCTAATTTCTCCCCGTGGGCATATAATATTGGGCCTTAGACAACGTAGACTACCCACTGGACACAGACGTCAATTCAATGTCTATTCCACGTTGCTTCAATGTAATTTCATTGAAATTACATGGAAACAACATTGATTCAACTAGCATGTACCCAGTAGGTATGGATGGTTTTACACATATCCAAACTTTCACAGGAGCTGTGAAAAGATCCAATACAAAAAAATTAAAAAGAAAGGGGGAATATCCACTGACTGTTGCTTCTACCATATATATATATATATATCTTTTGCCTACCATCACTGTTAATATGACCAGTAGTGACTTCGCCACATGAAAGGTAAACACACAGGAAAATGTAGCCTTCAAGCGGCTTCAGCGCCATGGACAATGATTGGAATTCTCTGTGATTTGACAGTTAGGACCAACATATGAAAGTGGTAGATGCATTTTTTTTACAAAAAGATTAAGAAAAAACAATAAGATATCTTTTGAAATAACCTAATGTTCCTAAAGAGGCTTACAACAGTTACTGAAACATTTCATGCAATGGGCATTGGGTCTCGAACTTATTGACGAGTTTGTAGGGTACTTTGCCTTGCGGAGGGAATAGCTGCACTGTTTGTATTCGGTCTTGTTTCCAGTTGTCTTGCCATGATTAAAAGCAGTGGTTCGCGCTTTCTGCGAATACTGCCCTCAACCTACGGTTTCTAGTTAGGATTTTTTTTATAGTCACAGTGGGTACGATATCTCCGATGCACTTGCTAATAAACTTGCTCACTGAGTCAGAATATACATCGTTGTTGTCTGAGGCTATCCGGAATATATCCCAGTCCACGTGATTGAAGCATTCCTGAATTGTGGAATCCAATTGGTCAGACCAGCGTTGGACAGACCTGAACACGGGCGTTTCCTGTTTTAGTTTCTGTCCAGAGGCTCGGAGCAGCAAAATGGAGTCATTGTCTGACTTTGCCGAAGGCAGGGGGAGGGCTTTGTATGCATCGTGGAAGTTAGAGTAGCAATGATCCAGATTGCTAGCAGCCTGTGTCACGCATTCGATATGCTGATAGAAGTCTCGTTCTCAGGTTAGCTTTGTTAAAATCCCAGGATACAATAAATGCAGCCTCAGGATGTACAGTATGGTTTCCAGTTTAGATGGAGTCCAGTGAAGTTCTTTCATGGCCTACGAGGTATCTGCTTGGGGGGGATATACACGGCTGTTACTATATTTGAAGAGAAATCTCTTGGAAGATAATGCGGTCGGCTTTTGATTGTAAGGAATTCTAGGTCAGGTGAACAAGATTACTTAAGTTCCTGTATGTTGTTGTGATTACACCATGAGTTGTTGATCATTAGGCATACACCCCCGCCCTTCTTCTTACCAGAGAGATGTTTGTCTCTGTCGGTGCAATGCATGAAGAAACCAAGTGGCTGTACCAACTCTGTGACAACATATCCAGAGTGAGCCATGTTTCCGTGAAACAGAGAATGTTACAATCTCTGATGTCTCTCTGGAAGGCAACTCGTGCCCTAATTTCATCCACCTTGTTGTCTAGAGATTGGACATTGGCGAGTAATATACTCGGGAGCGGTGGATGGTGTTCTCGCCTTCTGAGTCTGACCAGTAGGCCGCTCCGTCTGCCTCTCCTGCGGCGACCGTGTAGTTTTGGGTCAGCCTCTGGGATAAGATCCCATGTCTAGGTTGGAGGTACGAACAAAGGATCTGCTTCGGGAAAGACATATTCCCGGTCATAATGTTGGTAAGTTGTCATCGTTTTATATCCAATAGTTCTTCCCGGCTGTATGTAATAACACTTCAGATTTCCTGGGGTAACAATGTAAGAAATAAAACAAATAACTGCATAGTTTCCTAAGGACCTGAAGCGAAGCCACCATCTCTGTCAGTCCATCTTGATGTATTAATTACCTTCAGAAGTCACATAATTAGTTAAATAAAGTCTACCTGTGTGCAATCTAAGTGTCACACCATATGTCACATGATCCCAGTATATATACACCTGTTCTGAAAGGCCCCAGAGTCTGCAACACCGCTAAGTAAGGGGCACCTAGAAGACCAACAATCACTCAAAACAGGTCAGAAACAAAGTTGTAGAGAAGTACAGATCAAAAAATATCTGAAACTTTGAATATACCACAGAGCACCATTAAATCCATTATTAAAAAATGGATAGAATATGGCACCACAACAAACCTGCCAAGAGAGGGCTACCCAACAAAACTCACAGACCAGGCAAGGAGGGCATTAATCAGAGAGGCAACAAAGAGGCCAAAGATAACCCTGAAGGAGCTGCAAAGCTCTACAGCGGAGATTGGAGTGTCTGTCCATAGGACCACTTTAAGCCGTACACTCCACAGAGCTGGGCTTTACGGAAGAGTGCCCATAAAAAAGCCATTGCTTAAAATAATAAATAAGCAAACAAGTTTGGTGTTCGCCAAAGGCATGTGGGAGACTCCCCAAACATATGGAAGAAGGTACTCTGATCAGATGAGAATAAAAAATAAAAAATTGGCCATCAAGGAAAACGCTATGTCTGGCGCAAACCCAACACCTCCCATCACCCCGAGAACATCACCCCCACAGTGAAGCACGGTGGTGTCATCATCATGCTGAGGGGATGTTTTTCATCGGCAGGGACTAGGAAACTGGTCAGAATTATAGGAATGCTGGATGGAGCTAAATACAGTGAAATTCTTGAGGGAAACCTGTCTCAGTCTTCCAAAGATTTGAGACTGGGACGGATGTTCACCTTCCAGTAGGACAATGACCCTGAGCATACTGATAAAGCAACACCCGAGTGGTTTAAGGGGAAATATTTAAATGTCTTGGAATGGCCTAGTCAAAGCCCAGACCTCAATCCAATTGAGAATCTGTGGTATGATTTAAAGATTGCTGTACACCAGTGGAACACATCCAACTTGATGGAGCTGGAGCAGTTTTTCCTTGCCCAGGGCTAGATGTGCCAAGCTTTTAGAGACATACCCCAACAGACTTGCAGCTGTAATTGCTGCAAAAGGTGGCTCTACAAACTATTGAGTTTGGGGGGGTGAATAGTTATGCATGCTCAAGTTTTCCGTTTTTTTGTCTTATTTATTGTTTGTTTCACACAAATATTGAAATAAAGAATAGAATGTTCAAGGTGGTCAGCATGTTGTGTAAATCAAATGATAAAACCCCCCCCAAAAAAAAAATATATTTTAATTCCAGTTTGTAAGGCAACAAAATAAGAAATATGCCAAGGGGAAAAATGCCAAGGGGGGTGAATACTTTCGCAAGCCACTGTACATACACTAGATGAACATCTCATTCCAAAATCATGGGCATTAATATGGAGTTGGTCCCCCTTTGCTGCTATGACAGCCTCCACTCCTCTGGGAATGCTTTCCACTGGAGGACCATTGATGCGGGGGACTTGTTCCATTCAGCCACAAGCACATTAGTGAGGTCGGGCACCCTTGTTGGGCAATTAGACCTGGCTTGTAGTCAGCGGAACAATTCACCCCAAAGTGTTCAATCGGGTTAAGGTCAGGGCTCTGTGCAGATCAGTCAAGTTTTTCCACACTGATATCGACATACCATTTCTGAATGGACCTTGCTTTGTGCACGGAGACATTGTCATGCTGAAACAGGAAAGGGCCTTCCCCAAACTTTTGCCACAAAATTGGAAGCACAGAATTCTCTATACTGTCATTGTATGCTGTAGCATTAAGATTTCCCTTCAATGGAACTAAAGGGCCCGAACCATGAAAAACAGCCCCTGACCATTATTCCGCCTCCACCAAACTTTACAGTTGGCACTATGCATTGTGGCAGGTATCTCTTGGCATCCGCCAAAAGAAGATTTGTCCGTCGGACTGCCAGATGGTGAAGCATGATTCATCACTCCATAGAATGCGTTTCAGAGTCCAATAACAGCTAGGTTCACGCCACTCCAGCTGACACTTGGCATTGCGCATGGTGATCTTAGGCTTGTGTGCGGCTGCTCGGCTATGGAAACCCATTTCATGAAGCTCCCAATGAACAGTTATTGTGCTGATGTTGCTTCCAGAGGCAGTTTGGAACTCGGTAGTGAGTGTTGCAACCGAGGATGATGGAGTGCTGCATCAGATGGCCTGGTCTCCACAATCACCTGACCTCAACCCAATTTGAGATGGTTTGGGATGAGTTGGAATGTAGAGTGAAGGAAAAGCTGCCAACAAGTGCTGAGCATATATGGGAACTCCTTCTAGAGCATATATGGGAACTCCTTCTAGACTGTTGGAAAACCATTCCTCATGAAACTGGTTGAAAGAATGCCAAGAGTGTTCAAAGCTGTCATTCAAGGAAAAGGGTGGCTACTTTGAAGAATATAAAATATATTTAGATTTGTTGAACACTTTTTCGGCTACTACATGATTCCACATGTGTTATTTCATAGTTGTCTTCACTATTATTCAACAATGTAGAAAATAGTAAAAATAAAGAAAAACCTTTGAATGAGTAGGTGTTCCAAACTTTTGACTGGTACTGTATTCTTTTCAGTTAAAATCAACTCTAGTTTTTGTGTTTCATTCTGACCCATATGACAACACATTTGAAGTGGTGCTTTGGGTTCCACTATTGATTAAAAGGCCTCTTACGTTACATTATTACAATTATTGTGATTGTAGACGATTTGGCCATGGTTTGACACTACTCAAGTGATGAGGTTCAGTTTGACCAAAATGTATCTGTTTACACTGAGTATACATTACATATCCACACTGCAAACCTAAAAGTTCAAAGGCTAGTATTATTTAAAATAAACATATCAGAAATAGCATATTAACGAAAATGTTTTGATTCCCCTAATAGTGTGTGTCTCCGTGCGCGCACATACATGCATGTGAACGGAATCCCTTCATCTTCACCCCCAGCCTCTGCAGCTAGGCCTGT
Source organism: Oncorhynchus gorbuscha (assembly GCF_021184085.1). NCBI lineage: Eukaryota > Metazoa > Chordata > Actinopteri > Salmoniformes > Salmonidae > Oncorhynchus > Oncorhynchus gorbuscha. The sequence continues at coordinate 68,630,673 of NC_060173.1, read as the reverse complement.
CTGCATTTTTAACATTTCCTTTCTGTCTTCTTCTTTTGATACAGACACTGAACACGTTTCGTTTGCTTAGAGCTCTGGCACAATAGAATCCAACTTCCAAAAGTCAGTCCTCTCATTATCCCAACGGGAACGTCTAGTGACAGAGCTCTTACCACAAATATCTCCCTCCCTTTGATTTCAATTGTACAAAAGCAGTGGGAACAAGACACTCAAAGAAACGCAGAACACTAATGATTGGATAAGAATATATTTTTGCAGAAAATTAAACCAAAATCAAAACATAAGAAATTAGAAATAACAGCAGTGAAATCATTATGGGCACAGTCCTGGCCATGGTTGGTACAGGATGTAACTTGGTAATGATCAATAATGCAGATATGCTCTGTCATTAGGTCGTGACTGTAGTGGTTGCTTCAATACCCCTATGGCCAAAGACAATAATTAAATGTCATTATATTTGACTGCGGGGGCTTTTTGAAGGAATTAACACGCTGTTAGACGGACTGGTTACCATAATAGTGTGAATTTCTGGAGCCAGAGAGGACAAGGGGGAGAGAAAGCAAGAGATGAGGGAAAGAGAGATGAAGAGCGAGGGGGGGACTCAAACTCCATCTCATTAGTCTAATGAATCAGAAAACTGATGACCAAGCACTTCCCCCACTGCCAGGGGACATAAGGCCTGTGTAAATAGGTGCCATCTTCCATCACATATCCGCATGGCTCTCTGAACATTGTGTGTGTGTGTGTGTGTGTGTGTGTGTGTGTGTGTGTGTGTGTGTGTGTGTGTGTGTGTGTGTGTGTGTGTGTGTGTGTGTGTGTGTGTGTGTGTGTGTGTGTGTGTGTGTGTGTGTGTGTGTGTGTGTGTGTGTGTGTGTGTGTGTGTGTGTGTGTGTATATACTGTATGTATATGTTCTGCCTTCTGCAGCATTCAGGTCGTCTCATATCAGCCATAAGGGATGTTGCTCATTGTAACATATAGGAGCAGCACCTCAGAATGTAACCTGGTTGACTCGCCCACCAGCTGGCCAGCATGGCTGAAGAGCTCTAGACGATGTGGCCTATAACAAGGACATGTTGTTAACTGTCTTTTATTCAGTGGACTTTTCCCTAAGGGAACATTACCTTACCTTTGCCTGCTGTGGTTGGATGTGTAATGCAAAAGGTGTACAGTTCAAAAATCTCCCCTATTGTCAACGATAGGAGGGTGTTCACAAACATTTGAAGGTGTATTCATTGTATTTTTTCAGTGTTTCAGAGAGAAGATGATATAAAGACAAAATGAGTGAGAGCAAGAGAGAGAAAAAAGACAACAATTATGATATAGAGAGCGAGACAGAGACACAGAGAGGGGTTGAAGAAAGGTTGAGGAGAGGCCCTTCGCTCGCTGTAGGACTTTGTGCTCCATTTCACCTGTCATTGCTTGGGGTGGACTAGGAATCTCCCTAATGGCCATAGCACAGGGCCCAGGGCTAGACTTGGGGAAGGGGGAGGGAGGGAGTGGAAGGGGGTGGACATCTCACATCCTCACCCCTAAAATGAGTCTGAAGGTTGGCCAGAGAGAGATACACGCATTCAGCCAGTAAGCATACTCTCACTAGGAGTATACTGTCAAATACCTCACAGCTTCCTAACCAGCAGGTCAGACAGTATTTAAAACATTGTGAATCACACCAGTTCACAGTGCATGTTGTCATGAGGCCATTTGAAGAATGTAGGATGTTTTAAAATCCATGAGATTATAAGTTAAAGTTTGATGTTGCTTTCAGCACATTCTGAAATGACCCTCCATTGATTTCAATACTATGACCCCTAAATGACACCAAATGGTTATGATTGTGAAGTTTCATATTTATTATATCCAGACTTCATTGTCAGAATAATATGGTGACAAAAAGGTAGCACCTACAAAATAATTATAAAGGGTAGATAATACTGTATTATCAACTACCTGTAAGTACTATGAGACACTACAGCTTTTTATCCATACTGTATGTAGGCTAATATGTAGGTTTTACCTACAACCATATGTAGGTACAATCAAAATATTTTATTCTTAAAAACATATGGAATCAGGTACTAGGAAAATAGCCTGTGGCTCGTCAGGACTTAGCGTGATACTCAGCCATTTCCTCACTTTCATGCCATTTGACTGACCTTTCCTTTCTGTTGTCATTACACGTAACGTCAGAATGTTCCCAATCAATGTCTGTCACCTTCTGGGGGATCACAAGACATTAAGTCCCCCCTGTCCTCCTCTGGCATGGCCTGTCACACCGCATTTGGGCCACTATGCCTTCTGCGGGGTGATACAGGCACAGCCCCCCTCATTACCCCACCCCTCACCACCGCCCAACAGGTTAGTATTTTTCAACATGAATCTTTTTCTGGAGGCAGCTCTGCAGAGTGGTCACAAGCTCTGATTTTGATTTTAAACCTAACCTTAACCATACTTATAACCTTATATTGAGACCAAAAAGCAATATAGCCAATTTCGACTTTGCAGCTGGTCGTCCTTGAGATGGTCATCCTTGAGATGTTTCTACAACTTGATTGTAGTCTACCTGTGGTAAATTCAATTGATTGGACATGACTTGGAAAAGCACACAACTCTCTATATAAGGTCCCACAGTTCACAGTACATGTCAGAGGAAAAATCAAGCCATGTGTCACGCCCTGGCCTTAGTATTTTGTGTTTTCTTTATTATTTTGGTCAGGCCAGGGTGTGACATGGGTGATTATGTGTTTGTCTTGTCTATGGGTTTTGTAGATTAATGGGGTTGTGTTTAGTAGAGTAGTCTAGGTAAGTCTATGGTTGCCTCGAGTGGTTCCCAATCAGAGGCAGGTGTTTATCGTTGTCTCTGATTGGGAACCATATTTAGGCAGCAATATTCTTTGAGTATTTCGTGGGTGATTGTTCCTGTCTCTGTATTTGTTGCACCAGATAGGGCTGTTTCGGTTGTTCACGTTTATTGTTTTTGTTTATTGTTCGTTATTTCATCTTTATTAAAGATGTTTACAAATAACCACGCTGCATTTTGGTCCTCCCCGCCTTCGAAAGAAGAAAACCGTAACACCATGAGGTCGAAGGAATTGTCCGTAGAGCTCTGAGACAGGATTGTGACGAGGCACAGATCTAGGGAAGGTTACCAAAAGATATCTGCAGCATTGAAGGTCCCCAAGAACACAGAAGCCTCCGTCATTCTTAAATGGAATAAGTTTGGAACCAACAAGACTCTTCCTAGAACTGGCCTAAACAATAATTTTTATGTTTTTTTAATACCTTAGCAAACATTTCTAAAAACCTATTTTTGCTTTGTCATTATGGGGTATTCTGAGTAGATTGATACAAATGCTAGTCTATTTTAGAATAAGCCTGTAACGTAACAAAATTCAAGGGGTCTGAATACTTTCAGTCTTTGTCTGTCTGTGTGACTGGTTGTCTGTCTTTCTGTGTGGCGGGCAGTCTGTCTGTCTATCTGACGGATGGAGGGACAGAGGGGTGTGTGGCGTGCGAGCGGATTGGCTGGGTGACTGACTGACATAGTAGACATAAAGGAAGATATGAAATACATACTTGCATTCTGCATTTGGCAGGTGTTGAGTAGAAATGCAGAGGCACAGTTGTGTTAGCACTTGTTTTCCTAAATCCTCTGTGCTAAAGTCATCTTAAATGCAACATAAAACCCACAAGAATAAACTTGCAGACCAGTTGATCTCACGTTGTTACTGTGTTTGATTCCAGACAATGACAACCTATTACAAGCAAATCAAAATGTATTTGTCACATGCGGTGAATACAACAGGTGTAGACCTTACAGTGAAGTGCTTACTTACAAGCCCTAACCAACAGTGCAATTTTTAAGGAATAAATAGGTGTTCGGTAAACAATAGATAAGTAATGAAATAAATATTGTTTTAAACAGTAAAATCACAGTGAAAATAATAGTAGTGAGGCTATATACAGGTGGTACCGGTATAGAGTTAATGTGCGGGGACACCGGTTAGTTGGGCTAATTCAGCTAATATGTACATGTAGGTAAAGTTAAAGTGACTATGCATAGATGATAAACAGAAAGTAGCAGCAGTGGAAAAGAGGGGTTGAGGGGGTCTTCCTCTGACACCGCCTGGTTTAAAAGTCCAGGATGACAGGCAATTTAGCCTCCTTGCTCGGGCAGATACCATACCAGGCAGTGATGTAACCTGTCAGGATTTTCTCGATGGTGCAGCTGTAGGACCCATGCCATACCTTTTCAGTCTTCTGAGGGAGAATAGGCTTTGTCGTGCCCTCTTCACGACTGTCTTGGTGTGTTTGGACCATTCTAATTTATCTTATTTATTTATCTCCTATCATTGCTATGCAGACGACACACAATTAATCTTCTCCTTTCCCCCTTCTGATGACCAGGTGGCGAATCGCATCTCTGCATGTCTGGCAGACATATCAGTGTGGATGACGGATCACCACCTCAAGCTGAACTTCGGCAAGACGGAGCTGCTCTTCCTCCCGGGGAAGGACTGACCGTTCCATGATCTCGCCATCACGGTTGACAACTCCATTGTGTCCTCCTCCCAGAGCGCTAAGAACCTTGGCGTGATCCTGGACAACACCCTGTCGTTCTCAACTAACATCAAGGCAGTGGCCCGTTCCTGTAGGTTCATGCTCTACAACATCCGCAGAGTACGACCCTGCCTCACACAGGAAGCGGCGCAGGTCCTAATCCAGGCACTTGTCATCTCCCGTCTGGATTACTGCAATTCGCTGTTGGCTGGGCTCCCTGCCTGTGCCATTAAACCCCTACAACTCATCCAGAACGCCGCAGCCCGTCTAGTGTTCAACCTTCCCAAGTTCTCTCACGTCACCCCGCTCCTCCGCTCTCTCCACTGGCTTCCAGTTGAAGCTCGCATCCGCTACAAGACCATGGTGCTTGCCTACGGAGCTGTGAGGGGAACGGCACCTCAGTACCTCCAGGCTCTGATCAGGCCCTACACCCAAATAAGGGCACTGCGTCTCTGACCTCCTCCCTATAGGCTGTATCATCTTTGTCGGTGATCAGGCCTACCACTGTTGTGTCTTCTACAAACTTAATTTATGGTGTTGGAGTCGTGCCTGGCCATGCACTCAAGGGTGAACAGGGAGTAAAGGAGGGGAATGAGCACGCATCCCTGAGGGGCTGCAGTGTTGAGGATCAGCGTGGCAGACGTATTGCTACCTACCCTCACCACCTGGGGGCGACCTTTCAGGAAGTTCTGGCTCTAGTTGCAGAGGGAGGTGTTTATTCCAAGGATCCTTAGCTTAGTGATGAGCTTTGAGGGCACTATAGTGTTGAACACTGAGATGTAGTCAATGAATAGCATTCTCATGTCGGTGTTCCTTTTGACCAGGTGGGAAAGTGCAGTGTGGAGTGCAATAGAGATTGTATCGTCTGTGGATCTGTTTGGGCAGTATTCAAATTGGAGTAGGTCTTCGGTTTCTGGGATAATGGTGTTGATGTGAGCCATTACCAGCCTTTCAAAGCACTTCATGGCTAAGTCTGTAGTCATTTAGGCAGGTTACCTTGGTGCTTGTGGGCACAGGGACTATGGTGGTCTGCTTGAAGCATGTTGGTATTACAGACTCAATCAGGTTCATTGAAAATGTCAGTGAAGACACCAGCCAGTTGGTCAGCACATGCCTGGAGCACACGTCCTGTAATCCGTCTGGCCCAGCGGCCTTGTGAATGTTGACCTGTTAAACAGGTCTTAAGTCGGCTTTGGAGAGTGTGATCACACAGTTGTTCGGAACAGCTGAAGCTCTCATGCATGTCTCAGTTTTGATTGCCTCGAAGCAAGCATAGAAGTGATTTAGCTCGTCTGGTAAGGCTCGTGTCACTGGGCAGCTCTCAGCTGTGCTTCCCTTTGTAGTCTGTAATAGTTTGCAGGCCCTGCCACATCCGACGAGCATCGGAGCCGGTGTAGTGCGATTCAATCTTAGTCCTGTATTGGCGCTTTGCCTGTTTGGTGGTTCACCGGAGGGCATAGCAGGATTTCTAATAAGCTTCCGGGTTGGAGTCCCAAACCTTGAAAGCGGCAGCTCTACCTTTTAGATTACTGTGAATGTTGCCTGTAATCCATGGCTTTTGGTTGGGGTATGAAGTATGTACAGTCACTGTGGTGACAACATCCTCGATGCACTTATTGATAAAGCCAGTGACTGATGTGGTGTACTCCCCAATGCCATCGGAAGAATCCCAGAACATATTCCAGTCTGTGCTAGCAAAACAGTCCTGTAGTTTAGCATCTGCTTCATCTGACCACTTGTTTATTGACCAAGTCACTGGTGCTTCCTGCTTTACTTTTTGCTTGTAAGCAAGAATCAGGAAGATAGAATTGTGGTCAGATTTGCCAAATGGAGGGTGAGGGAGAGCTTTGTGCGTGTTTCTGCGTGTGGAGTTAAGGTGATCTAGAATTTTCTATCCTCTGGTTGCGCATTTAACATGCTGATAGAAATTATTATCTAAGTTTCCCTGCATTGAAGTCCCCAACCACTAGGAGACTCACCACTGGGTGAGCGGTTTCCTGTTTGCTTATTTCCTTATACAGCTCATTGAGTGTGGTCTAAGTGCCAGCATCCGTCTGTGGTGGTAAATAAACAGCCACAATTTTTTTTAATGAAAACTCTCTTGGCAAATAGTATGGTCTACAGCTTATCATGAGATACTCTACTTCAGTCAAGCAAAATCTAGAGACGTCCTTAGATTTCGTGCACAGACCCCCTTCCCCCCCTCGTCTTACCTGAGTGTACTTACCTTGTCTAATTTATTGTCCAATGATTGTACGTTATCAAGTGATATTGATGGTAAGGGCAGATTTTCCACTCACCGTCTGCGGATCCTTACGAGGCACCCAGCCCTGTGTCCTCGATACCTGGGTCTCTTTCTCTTGCCAATGACAGGGATTTCGGCATTGTTGGGTGTCTGAAGTACATCCTTTGTGTCCTGCTTATTGAAGAAAAAATCTTTGTCTAATCTGAGGTGAGTGATCTATGTCCTGATATCCAGAAGCTCTTTTTTGCAGTAAGATACAGTGGCAGAAACATTATGTACAAAATAAGTTACAAAAAAGCACATAATAGCACAATTGGTTAGCCCTGTATAGGCCGTGGGGGGGTTCTATTTAGCCATCAGCTAAATCATATAGCTATATTTTTTAGTATACACTGTCGTGTCTTGACTACCATTAATGTGTTTGACTGTTATTTTATCAAATCTATTAACTACGTTAAATTATTACCCAATTAAATTAACCATATAACAATTAATGAAGTAGTAATCTGATGCACCATGGAAAAAAAATATTTAACAAGTTACCGTTTTCCAAATTAACTCTTAAAGATATAGAGATCTCTTACATCAGTCAATTCATTAATTCTTATTTACATTCAGTCTCACTCTGAATGCCGCAAAACTCTTGGATATCTGCACGAACCCTAGCATAAATGATGAATCAGTGATTATACAAATTGGCTTAATTATTTATTTACTAACTAACTAAATAATCACACATAATTACATTCACACAAACAGGATAACTTACACTTTGATTACTACACAATGCAATAAAAAGTCCCTAGTGGACTAAGCCGATATGACGGCTTGGTAGACAATGGAAAGGGTTGGGGACAGATAAAGAGCTGGAAAGACAGAGTGGGAGAGACAGAGAGTGGGCTTATTGTACATACAGTTGAAGTCGGAAGTTTACATACACATTTACATTACATTACATTAGTAAAAATGCCCTGTTTTAGGTCAGGTAGGATCACCACTTTATTTTAAGAATGTGAAATGTCAGAATAATAGAATAATAGTAGAGTGAATGATTTATTTACCTTTAATTTCCTTCATCACATTCCCAGTGGGTTAGAAGTTTCCATACACTCAATTAGTATTTGGTAGCATTGCCTTTAAATTGTTTAACCTGGGTCAACATTTCGGGCAGCCTTCCACAAGCTTCCCACAATAAGCTGGGTAAATTTTAGCCCATTCCTCCTGACAGAGCTGAGTCAGGTTTGTAGGCCTCCTTGCTTGCGCATGCCTTTTCAGTTCTGCCCACAAATATTCTATAGGATTGAGGTCAGGGCTTTGTGATGGCCACTCCAATACCTTGACTTTGTTGTTCTTAAGCCATTTTTGCCACAACTTTGGAAGTATGCTTGGCATTGTCCATTTGGAAAACTCATTTGTGACCAAGCTTTAACTTCCTGACTGATGTCTTGAGATGTTGCTTCAATATATCCACATCATTTTTCCTCGATGTCATCTATTTTGTGAAGTGCACCAGTCCCTCCTGCAGCAAAGCACCCCCACAACATGATGCTGCCACCCCGTTCTTCATGGTTGGGATGGTGTTCTTCGGCTTGCAAGCCTCCCCCTCTTTCTTCGAAACATAATGATGGTCATTTTGGCCAAACCATTATATTTTTTGTTTCCTCAGACCAGAGGACATTTCTCCAAAAAGTACGATATTTATCCCCATGTGCAGTTGCAAACCGTAGTCTGGCTTTTTTATGGTGGTTTTTTGGAGCAGTGGCTTCTTCCTTGCTGGGCAGCCTTTCAGGTTATGTCAATAGAGGACTCGTTTTACTGTGGATATAGATAGCATCTTCACATGGTCCTTTGCTGTTGTTCCGGGATTTATTTGAACTTTTCTCATCAAAGTACCTTCATTTCTAGGAGACAGAACGTGTCTCCTTCCTGAGCGGTATGATGGCTATGTGGTCCCATGGTGTTTATACTTGCATACTATTTTTTTGTACAGGTAAACGTGGTACCTTTGGAAATTGCTCCCATTGATAAACCAGACTTGTGGAGAGCTACAATTTTTTTTCTGAGGTCTTGGCTGATTTCTTTTGATTTCCCCATGATGTCAAGCAAAGAAGCACTGAGTTTGAAGGGAGGCCTTGAAATACATCCACAGGTACATCTCTAATTGACTCATATGATGTCAGTTAGCCATCAGAAGCTTCTAAAGCTATGACATCATTTTATGTTTTTTTTCCAAGCTGTTTAAAGGCACAGTCAACTTAGTGTATGTGAAATTCTGACCCACTGGAATTGTGATACAGTGAATTATAGGTGAAATTATCTGTCTGTAAACAATTGTTGAAAAAATTACTTGTGTCATCCACAAAGTAGATGTCCTAATCGACTTGCCAAAACAATTGTTTGTTAACAAGAAATTTGTTGGGGTGGTTGAAAGACTAGTTTTAATGACTCCAACCTAAGTGTATGTAAACTTCTGACTTCAACTGAAGATGTGGAAAATATGTCCATCATAGATATGGATATTTAGCATCTTAACAACCGCTCATTCGGATTTAGAAATGCAAATCATATTTACACTTGCATGTCTTTTTTGTCTCTCTTTTGAAATCACCGATCCTTCTGTGGAGAATAGTTCCCCAGAATTCACAATGTCTTTTGTAGCTGGAGCTTCTCAAATTTCTCAGTGTCTGTTATGTTGTATACATCAGATATACCAATGGTAGTTTGAAAAGGAAAGGGTCTTTAGAATGGATCTTTCAAAGTCAAGTTTACTAGACTAAAGTACTTAAACCTCTGCAGACTGAATGTTCTTGTGTAGTCTTCTTTTTTGAGAAAGAGTTTCAGAGGGTCGTACCATTTTCTGGTCTTGTAGTTGTAAAACCATTTGTAACATATTCAGCTGGAACTCCTTCACACACAGGAATCAACCCAGCTTGTTTGTGTCTCATATGTTAATTCTTCAAACATAAAGATATAAAACTGTAGTTTTTTTGTGAAGAATCAACAACAAGTGGGACACAATCATGAAGTGGAACGACATTTATTGGATATTTCAAACCTTTTTAACAAATCAAAAACTGAAGAATTGGGCGTGCAAAATTATTCAGCCCCCTTAAGTTAATACTTTGTAGCGCCACCTTTTGCTGCGATTACAGCTGTAAGTCGCTTGGGGTATGTCTCTATCAGTTTTGCACATCGAGAGACTGACATTTTTTCCCATTCCTCCTTGCAAAACAGCTTGAGCTCAGTGAGGTTGGATGGAGAGCATTTGTGAACAGCAGTTTTCAGTTCTTTCCACAGATTCTCGATTGGATTCAGGTCTGGACTTTGACTTGGCCATTCTAACACCTGGATATGTTTATTTTTGAACCATTCCATTGTAGATTTTGCTTTATGTTTTGGATCATTGTCTTGTTGGAAGACAAATCTCCGTCCCAGTCTCAGGTCTTTTGCAGACTCCATCAGGTTTTCTTCCAGAATGGTCCTGTATTTGGCTCCATCCATCTTCCCATCAATTTTAACCATCTTCCATGTCCCTGCTGAAGAAAAGCAGGCCCAAACCATGATGCTGCTACCACCATGTTTGACAGCGGGGATGCCGCGTTCAGGGTGATGAGCTGTGTTGCTTTTACGCCAAACATAACATTTTGCATTGTTGCCAAAAAGTTCAATTTTGGTTTCATCTGACCAGAGCACCTTCTTCCACATGTTTGATGTGTCTCCCAGATGGCTTGTGGCAAACTTTAAACGACACTTTTTATGGATATCTTTAAGAAATGGATTTCTTCTTGCCACTCTTCCATAAAGGCCAGATTTGTGCAATATATGACTGATTGTTGTCCTATGGACAGAGTCTCCCACCTCAGCTGTAGATCTCTGCAGTTCATCCAGAGTGATCATGGGCCTCTTGGCTGCATCTCTGATCAGTCTTCTCCTTGTATGAGCTGAAAGTTTAGAGGGATGGCCAGGTCTTGGTAGATTTGCAGTGGTCTGATACTCCTTCCATTTCAATATTATCGCTTGCACAGTGCTCCTTGGGATGTTTAAAGCTTGGGAAATCTTTTTGTATCCAAATCCGGCTTTAAACTTCTTCGCAACAGTATATCGGACCTGCCTGGTGTGTTCCTTGTATTTCGTGATGCTCTCTGCGCTTTTAACGGACCTCTGAGACTATCACAGTGCAGGTGCATTTATACGGAGACTTGATTACACACAGGTGGATTGTATTTATCATCATTAGTCATTTAGGTCAACATTGGATCATTCAGAGATCCTCACTGAACTTCTGGAGAGAGTTTGCTGCACTGAAAGTAAAGGGGCTGAATAATTTTGCATGCCCAATTTTTCAGTTTTTGATTTGTTAAAAAAGTTTGAAATATCCAATAAATGTCCTTCCACTTCATGATTGTGTCCCACTTGTTGTTGATTCTTCACAAACAAATACAGTTTTATATCTTTATGTTTGAAGCCTGAAATGTGGCAAAAGGTCGCAAAGTTCAAGGGGGCCGAATACTTTCGCAAGGGACTGTACTTTTTGAAAATCTTCCTCTGTTTTGTCATCCAAAGTGTCTTTATATCCCAAAAAGTCAATTACCTTGGCACCATCGATTTGAGGAATCCACTCGTTCAACTTGCTGAGAAAGGAATCCGAAAATCTACCCCTAAACTTTGTTTCAGTCAAGCCTGTTTTCTATTGTGTTTTGTGGGTGATTATTTTTCTTCTCACAAATAGTTTTATATTTAATCATATAACTTCCACAACATTTAGATGTAAATCTGATAACTGGGAGAGATACACATTCAGAGATACAGTTATGTTGTTCTACTGTCCGTAGTTACATCACAAATTAGTAACAAATTCGACATGATTGTTCTTTAAGTACCCACGGACTATTCCAACTGTTTGGATTACAGAAATATTGTTTCATTATCCAATCTTGGATGTCACAGTACTACAAAATGTCTCTCTGTTGTAGCAAAGGGATTGTTAACTTCCCTTTCATTGTGTGAGAGAAATGGAGTTCCTGCGGGTATTTACGACCGTCATAAAACGGCCAACTTCACCCCTCTGCTGGAGAGAGAGGGTGCTGTAGAGCGGACCCACTGTAGTCTGATCCACTAGATCTTCACAGGAGAGTTGTGACAACACACTGTGAATCAATTTCACCTCTGCAATGGTAGTCACTGCTAGACCTTCAGCAGAGTAACATGTTTGTTTGTTTGTTTCATTCTATCTTTGACTGGCTAGCTAATGTTTGCAAGTAAGAGTAGCTCAGTTTGGTAGCCATATATTCCATCCTTGTTTGAAAAACACTCAATATAGCTAACTCACTTAGTAATGATGAATGTTTATAAATATGGTTGGTTCTCAGACCCTTGTCGGTTTCTGTTCCACAATCTTGCTGCCAATTTAGTGATGCTAGTAAGCTAACAGCAAGCAGACAATATTGAAATGTCTTTGTTAGGCATGGTAAGCTAGCCAGTCTAATCAATACAAATAGTGGGGTGGTTAAATTGTGTACTGTTGTGTAGTTTGTTGTAAGTGGTAAGTGGTACAGAATCTGATTCCACCAACATGTGCTTCCAACCCCTGGCTCTACACAAGGTGAAAATATTTAAAAGCTGACGAATAAGATAGCTAAATTGATAGTAAGCATGTTGTAAACATGAATTTGTTAATGTTTTATTAATGGTTTGTGTTATGGAGTGTCATGTCCTTGGCTATGCCGGTTTAAGTGATATGACATGCTATTGACATGCTATTCTATAAAATAATTCATCCGTAATTAATATTACCTGATTTGATCTAATCATTTAAATATAATTAACTAGAGAGTCGGGCACCACAAAATAATATTTATAGAGCTGTTATCTTCCGAATAAACTCTTAAAGACCTAGTAATATTTTACATCAATAACAGTCCATATTAATCGTCATCTTAATTCAGTCTCATCTGAAAGTTGTAAATTCTTAGTTATCTGCACAAACCCTGGCTAACAAGTTGAATCAGCAATACAAAATTGGGTTTAATTATTTATTTACTAAATACCTAACTAATCACACAGAATTACACATACACATAATTAAATCACAACTCGATTACAAATGACGTCATAAAGGAAAACGTCCCTAGCGGGCAGAACAGATATGACAGCTTGTTAAAACAAAATAAAAATCTAATCAAATGTATCATCTGATATCTCAAAGTGCTGTACAGAAACCCAGCCTAAAACCCCAAACAGCAAGCAATGCAGGTGTAGAAGCACGGTGGCTAGGAAAAACTCCCTAGAAAGGCCAAAACCTAGGAAGAGAGAAGAGAGAAACCAGGCTATGTGGGGTGGCCAGTCCTCTTCTGGCTGTGCCGGGTGGAGATTATAACAGAACATGGCTAAGATGTTCAAATGTTCATAAATGACCAGCATGGTCCAATAATAATAAGGCAGAACAGTTGAAACTGGAGCAGCAGCACGGCCAGGTGGACTGGGGACAGCAAGGAGTCATCATGTCAGGTAGTCCTAAGGCATGGTCCTAGGGCTCAGGTCCTCCGAGAGAGAGAAAGAAAGAGAGAAAGAGAGAATTAGAGAGAGTACACTTAAATTCACACAGGACACCGAATAGGACATGAGAAGTACTCCAGATATAACAAACTGACCCTAGCCCCCTGACACATGAACTACTGCAGCATAAATACTGGAGGCTGAGACAGGAGGGGTCAGGAGACACTGTGGCCCCATCCGAGGACACCCCCGGACAGGGCCAAACAGGAAGGATATAACACCACCCACTTTGCCAAAGCACAGCCCCCACACCACTAGAGGGATATCTTCAACCACCAACTTACCATCCTGAGACAAGGCCAAGTATAGCCCACAAAGATCTCCACCACGGCACAACCCAAGGGGGGGGCGCCAACCCAGACAGGAAGATCACATCAGTGACTCAACCCACTCAAGTGACGCACCCCTCCTAGGGACAGTATGAAAGAGCCCCAGTAAGCCAGTGACTCAACGCCTCTGTAATAGGGTTAGAGACAGAGAATCCCAGTGGAACGAGGAGAACCGGCCAGACAGAGACAGCAAGGGCGGTTCGTTGCTCCAGAGCCTTTCCGTTCACCTTCCCACTCCTGGGCTAGACTACACTCAATCATAGGACCCACTGAAGAGATGAGTCTTCAGTAAAGAATTAAAGGTTTGCGTCTCTTACATGGGTAGGCAGATCATTCCATAAAAATGGAGCTCTATAGGAGAAAGCCCAGCCTCCAGCTGTTTGCTTAGAAATTCTAGGGACAATTCGGAGGCCTGCGTCTTGTGACTGTAGCGTACGTGTAGGTATGTACGGCAGGACCAAATCAGAGAGATAGGTAGGAGCAAGCCCATGTAATGCTTTGTAGGGAAGCAGTAAAACCTTGAAATCAGCCTTTGCCTTGACAGGAAGCCAGTGTAGGGAGGCTAGCACTGGAGTAATGTGATCAAAATTTTTGGTTCTAGTCAGGATTCTAGCAGCCGTATTTAGCACTAACTGAAGTTTATTTAGTGCTTTATCCGGGTAGCCGGAAAGTACAGCATTGCAGTAGTCTAACCTAGAAGTGACAAAAGCATGGATTCATTTTTCTGCATCATTGCAAAAATCAGAAACTTTCTGTCCAGAAATGTTACGTAGATGGAAAAAAAGCTGTCCTTGAAATGGTCTTGATATGTTCTTCAAAAGAGAGATCAGGGTCCAGAGTAACACCGAGGTACTTCACAGTTTTATTTGAGACGACTGTACAACCATTAAGATTAATTTTCAGATTCAACAGAAGATCTCTTTGTTTCTTGGGACCTAGAACAAGCATCTCTGTTTTGTCCGAGTTTAAATTTAGAAAGTTTGCAGCCATCCACTTCCTTATGTCTGAAACACATGCTTCTAGCGAGGGCAATTTTGGGGCTTCGCCATGTTTCATTGAACATGAGGAACAAAGACTGAGGAACAAAGGGAAGAAGCTGTGCTATCGTAAATACAGTACCTTATGCATTCTAAATTACCGCCCATTTGGAAAAGGAAAATGAAATAAATATTTACTCTGAGCTGCGCTTCGGTAGGTTGGTGGCAGATGGAAGACCGTGTTGCCCAACCGAGTCCTTTGAAGAAAGTCTCTGGTTGTCAATTAGTTACGTTGTCGTAACATTGTTGGGTGATAGACGGGATACTCTGTCTGTTCCTTCCCAACTCTCGTTTGCATCTGCTGTTGCTAACTCAACGGCTGTAGTGAATAAGAGTTCAAAGTTCATACCATCCGCAACCAAAGCTCACGCTGATGTTGGCTTCGTTCTGTAGTTATTATCTGAACCATTCTGACATAGGACCGTCGTCCTCACGTCCTCGGAACAGGAGGTTATATTGTCGTCAAGGGCTTACAGTGGGTCAAAAAAGTATTTAGTCAGCCAGCAATTGTGCAAGTTCTCCCACTTAAAAAAGATGAGAGGCCTGTAATTTTCATCATAGGTACACTTCAACTATGACAGACAAAATGAGAAAAGAAATCCGGAAAATCACTTTGTAGGATACTTAATGAATTTATTTGCAAATTATGATGGAAAATAAGTATTTGGTCAATGAAAAAAGTTTATCTCAATACTTTGTTATATACCCTTTGTTGGCAATGACAGAGGTCAAACATTTTCTGTAAATCTTCACAAGGTTTTCACACACTCTTGCTGGTATTTTGGCCCATTCCTCCATGCAGATCTCCTCTAGAGCAGTGATGTTTTAGGGCTGTTGCTGGGCAACAAGGACTTTCAACTCTCTCCAAAGATTTTCTATGGGGTTGAGATCTGGAGACTAGCTAGGCCACTCCAGGACCTTGAAATGCTTCTTACGAAGCCACTCCTTCGTTGCCCGGGCAGTGTGTTTGGGATCATTGTCATGCTGAAAGACCCAGCCACGTTTCATCTTCAATGCCCTTGCTGATGGAAGGAGGTTTTCACTCAAAATCTCACGATACATGGCCCCATTCATTCTTTCCTTTACACGGATCAGTCGTCCTGGTCCCTTTGCAGAAAAACAGACCCAAAGCATGATGTTTCCACCCCCATGCTTCACTGTAGGTATGGTGTTCTTTGGATGCAACTCAGCATTCTTTGTCCTCCAAACTCAACGAGTTGAGTTTTTACCAAAAAGTTATATTTTGGTTTCATCTGACCATATGACATTCTCCCAATCTTCTTCTGGATCATCCAAATTGCATTCTAGCAAACTTGAGACGGGCCTGGACATGTACTGGCTTAAGCAGGGGGACACGTCTGGCACTGCAGGATTTGAGTCCCTGGCGGCGTAGTGTGTTACTGATGGTAGGCTTTGTTACTTTGGTCCCAGCTCTCTGCAGGTCATTCACTAGGTCCCCCCGTGTGGTTCTGGGATATTTGCTCACCGTTCTTGGGATCATTTTGACCCCACGGGATGAGATATTTCGTGGACCCCCAGATCGAGGGAGATTATCCGTGGACTTGTATGTCTTCCATTTCCTAATAATTGCTCCCACAGTTGATTTCTTCAAACCAAGCTGCTTATCTATTGCAGATTCAGTCTTGCCAGCCTGGTGCAGGTTTACAATTTTGTTTCTGGTGTCCTTTGACAGCTCTTTGGTCTTGGCCATAGTGGAGTTTGAAGTGTGACTGTTTGAGGTTGTGGACAGGTGGCTTTTATACTGATAACAAGTTCAAACAGGTGCCATTAATACAGATAACGAGTGGAGGACAGAGGAGCCTCTTAAAGGAGCCTCTTATTATTATTATTATTATTATTATTATTATTATTATTATTATTATTATTATTATTATATTAAAGAAGGTCTGTGAGAGCCAGAAATCTTGCTTGTTTGTAGGTGATCAAATACTTATTTTCCACCATATTGTACAGCTCCATATTTTCTGTTCCATCCTAACGGAAACCCAGAATGTTTTTCATTTTCATGGAATAGAAACACCATAATATTAATATAATTAATTAAGCTACTTTCTTAATTAATTATATTAATATTATGGTGTTTCTATTCCATGAAAATGAAAAACTTTTTACATTACCAGTAAAAATTTTGGACACACCTACTCATTCCAGGATTTTACTTTATTTTTTTACTAATTTCTACATTGTGGAATAATAGTGAAGACATCACAACTATGAAATAACACGGGTCTCCCGTGTGCCCTGCATTCTGTAGTATAGACATGGCCTGCTCTCCCTTATGTAAGGAATTAGGCACTTTCCCATGTTTACTACAGTATGTATTGTAGACTGCACAGTAGCCTAATAAACAAATAAACACATTTTGTTATTAAAAATCATGATTAATAAAAGACTCTTTCAAAATGCAAATGTTGATTTAGTTATGGATCCATAACAAATTACTATGGGAATAAATATCACAGATTTACAGAAATATCGGAACAAAGATGTCTAATGAAGGCAAACTATTTAGAATCATCCAATCCTGTAACCTACTCCATTCCATCCTAACAGAAACCCTGAGGGTTTCGTTTTTCTCTGAATAGAAACACCATAATATTAATCCAATTAATTAAGCCACATTTCTTAAAATCAATCCCATATACTATGTTATTACAAAAAAGGTTTTAAATGATATGGTAATGCCAATACGGAATACTATCAAATGCTTTTCAAAGATGCCCTCTAGGGATTCAAACTAGCAATAACTTGCAGTAACAGAAGAAATGGCTGAGAATGAAATGACGTGCCACAGAATGCTGCAGCAGCATGCAAGGTGTGCCGCAGTGTGACTTAACTTTTAAAGGAGGAACCACTGTATGTCTCATCCACAACAAATCTTCTGCAAGAGGACCAAACAGTCGGTGGTTAAGAAACCCTTCACCAGTTTCGGCAGAGTCTTATCCAGCTAGCAATTCACCATAAGCATTTGCCATAAGCACAAAGAGTCTCAGCTTCCCCAGCCCACTATCCCATCGCCAGTGTACCGAAGCCGGATAAAGGACTATGGCTGTGTTTACACCGGCAGCCCAATTCAGGATTGTGTTTGTGTCCGCCTCCTTTTAATAAAAGCCCTCCTTGGAGAGGGACGGGAACCAGAGCATGAAGCACTGACCAAAACTGGTTGTAGTCTTTCAGAGACTGTAAAAAAAGGGTCTGCTTGTATATTTAGCAATGCATCCTGCCACGCCCTGACCTGAGTATTCTTTGTTTTCTTTATTGTTTTGGTTAGGTCAGGGTGTGACATGGGTGATGTATGTGTTTTTGTACTGTCTAGGGGTTTTGTAGGTTTATGTGGTTGTTTATCATCTAGGTGTTTATATATGTCTAAGGTTGCCTAGATTGGTTCTCAATTAGAGCCAGGTGTTTATCGTTGTCTCTGATTGGGAACCATATTTAGGCAGCCATCTTCTTTGGGTATTTCGTGGGTTATTATCTATGTCTATGTCTAGTTGCCTGTGTCTGCACTTTTGTATGATAGCCTCAAGTTCGTTTTTTTTGTATAGTTTGTTTAGTGTCTATCTTTATTAGAAGTATAAGGTATTCACATCACGCTGCGCCTTGGTCTTCTCACTACGACGAACGTGACAGAATCCTCTGATAGGAACATTTCTGAAAGATGTCCAACTGCTCTATCCAACTAGAACAGCCATATCGACACACACAAAAAATGTATAGTGCAATTAGTATAACATAGAGCCACAAAGCAGGAGTCAATTTTATGTTTAGATCTCCCTCCCAGCCCCGCCCCCTGCCTTCTTCCTGGGCAATTATGTATGAAACACACCTCATTGTCCTAGAAATGCCTCGGACATGGAAATGCCTCGGACATGGAAACAATCCCAGATACCGAAGAGTTAAATTCCCATTTAATGTATACTTGTTCAATGGATTAGACTAGCATGAAAAGAGGGTGAGATCCGGTAGTTGGTGGGGAGTTGTAAATGGTATGATTACAACTGATGTTACAACTGATGTTCCATTGTTAATGGTTAATGTTCCATTGTTAATGGTTGTAAAGATGGGAGGTCTGTCCGTAATAACATGAATGTAACTGATGGATGCACACACGTTCATGTTTTTAATTGTATTGTATGGCAATGTAATGTATTAAATGTCAAAGTATTTTACCTGTAACGTAAGACTAGCTGTCGCCATTGGCATCGGCTAATGGGGATCTTAAAACCTCTACTGACTCCCCATCCCGCATGCGGGAGCGTAATCATCGCCTGAAACTAATAAGCATAACGCAACGGACATCAATATCCCTAGAAAATATTCCTATTCATGAAAATCACAAATGAAATATATTGAGACACAGCTTAGTGTTTTGTTAATCACCCTGTCATCTCAGATTTTCAAAATATGCTTTACAGCCAAAGCTAGACAAGCATTTGTGTAAGTTTATCAATAGCCTAGCATAGCATTATGCCTTGCTAGCAGCAGGCAACCTTGTCACGAAAATCAGAAAAGCAATCAAATTAAATTGTTTACCTTTGATGAACTTCAGATGTTTTCACTCACGAGACTCCCAGGTAGATAGCCAAAGTAGATAGCCAAAGCTCCATTTGTTTTTCACGTTTGGCTGAGAAATCGCCCGGAAATTGCAGTCACGAAAACGGCAAAAAATATTCCAAATTAGCTCCATAATATCGACAGAAACATGGCAAACGTTGTTTATAATCAATCCTCAAGGTGTTTTTCAAATATCTATTCGATAATATATCCGTCGGGATAATTTGTTTTTCAGTAGGACCAATTGGAGTAATGGCTACCTCTGTATTTTACGCGAGAGTCACCCTGGGAGACATCAGGTGACCACTTACGTAATGTAGCCGCCTACGGCTATTCTACAACATAAATGCGTAAAACTACGTCACAATGCTGTAGACACCTTGGGGAATACGTTACAGTTTTGGAAATGTTAGAGTGTTTTCTATCCAAAGCTGTCAATTATATGCATATTCTAGCATCTTGTCCTGACAAAATATCCTGTTTAAAACGGGAGCGTTTTTTTCCTAAAATGAAAATACTGCCCCTAGAGTCGCAACAGGTTTTAATAAATCAAATAATGTCTGAGGGTATAAGAGTACTGTTAACATGTGAGTATCCATAATGCAATCAGAACTTGAGAGATCATGCTAGATTAAGGGAATGTAACATTAAGTTCATTTCAGACTGAATAACCCATAAAGCCATTATATGACCGCCTCTGGCATAGCGTAATGTAAACCCAATATCATTGCCTCAAACGTGTGCTAATGAGAAAGGATGTTGGTCACTTCTACTTAGGCCATGAAGAGGAGGCGTACAGATGGATTCCTGAGCAGACAACACTCTAAAGGGTCCTGACAGCCTAGATGACCAGAGTCCCTGCTACCATGATAAAGAAAGGCTGCCTTAGCGTAACTTGTAATGTTAAATAAAAAAGTTATACATGGTTATGTAACAGAAAACATTGTACAGGTAAAAGAGCAGACAATAGTCTGCTGCAGAGCGGCACATCTCAGCCATGACATGTCATCACCCCCCCCCCCCCCCCCCCCCCAAAATACGCAACTAACCGGTAGCTACGTACTATCCAGATCGGATGGTATCGCGCCGTCCCAACCTTCGCTCTCTCTCCCCCCGCTACTCTCTCCTCTTCCATCCTATCATCTCTTCCCTCTGCTCAAACCTTCTCCAACCTATCTCCTGATTCTGCCTCCTCAACCCTCCTCTCCTCCCTTTCTGCATCCTTTGAGTCTCTATGTCCCCTATCTTCCAGGCCGGCTCGGTCCTCCCCTCCCGCTCCGTGGCTTGACGACTCAATGCGAGCTCACAGAACAGGGCTCCGGAAGGCCGAGCGGAAATGGAGGAAAACTCGCCTCCCTGCGGACCTGGCATCCTTTCACTCCCTCCTCTCTACATTTTCCTCCTCTGTCTCTGCTGCTAAAGCCACTTTCTACCACTCTAAATTCCAAGCATCTGCCTCTAACCCTAGGAAGCTCTTTGCCACATTCTCCTCCCTCCTGAATCCTCCTCCCCCTCCCCCTCCTCCCTCTCTGCAGATGACTTCGTCAACCATTTTGAAAAGAAGATCGACGACATCCGATCCTCGTTTGCTAAGTCAAACAACACCGCTGGTTCTGCTCACACTGCCCTACCCTGTGCTCTGACCTCTTTCTCCCCTCTCTCTCCAGATGAAATCTCGCGTCTTGTGACGGCCGGCCGCCCAACAACCTGCCCGCTCGACCCTATCCCCTCCTCTCTTCTCCAGACCATTTCCGGAGACCTTCTCCCTTACCTCACCTCGCTCATCAACTTATCCCTGACCGCTGGCTACGTCCCTTCCGTCTTCAAGAGAGCGAGAGTTGCACCCCTTCTGAAAAAACCTACACTCGATCCCTCCGATGTCAACAACTACAGACCAGTATCCCTTCTTTCTTTTCTCTCCAAAACTCTTGAACGTGCCGTCCTTGGCCAGCTCTCCCGCTATCTCTCTCAGAATGACCTTCTTGATCCAAATCAGTCAGGTTTCAAGACTAGTCATTCAACTGAGACTGCTCTTCTCTGTATCACGGAGGCGCTCCGCACCGCTAAAGCTAACTCTCTCTCCTCTGCTCTCATCCTTCTAGACCTATCGGCTGCCTTCGATACTGTGAACCATCAGATCCTCCTCTCCACCCTCTCCGAGTTGGGCATCTCCGGCGCGGCCCACGCTTGGATTGCGTCCTACCTGACAGGTCGCTCCTACCAGGTGGCGTGGCGAGAATCTGTCTCCTCACCACGCGCTCTCACCACTGGTGTCCCCCAGGGCTCTGTTCTAGGCCCTCTCCTATTCTCGCTATACACCAAGTCACTTGGCTCTGTCATAACCTCACATGGTCTCTCCTATCATTGCTATGCAGACGACACACAATTAATCTTCTCCTTTCCCCCTTCTGATGACCAGGTGGCGAATCGCATCTCTGCATGTCTGGCAGACATATCAGTGTGGATGACGGATCACCACCTCAAGCTGAACTTCGGCAAGACGGAGCTGCTCTTCCTCCCGGGGAAGGACTGCCCGTTCCATGATCTCGCCATCACGGTTGACAACTCCATTGTGTCCTCCTCCCAGAGCGCTAAGAACCATGGCGTGATCCTGGACAACAAACTGTCGTTCTCAACTAACATCAAGGCGGTGGCCCGTTCCTGTAGGTTCATGCTCTACAACATCCGCAGAGTACGACCCTGCCTCACACAGGAAGCGGCGCAGGTCCTAATCCAGGCACTTGTCATCTCCCGTCTGGATTACTGCAACTCGCTGTTGGCTGGGCTCCCTGCCTGTGCCATTAAACCCCTACAACTCATCCAGAACGCCGCAGCCCGTCTAGTGTTCAACCTTCCCAAGTTCTCTTACGTCACCCCGCTCCTCCGCTCTCTCCACTGGCTTCCAGTTGAAGCTTGCATCCGCTACAAGACCATGGTGCTTGCCTACGGAGCTGTGAGGGGAACGGCACCTCAGTACCTCCAGGCTCTGATCAGGCCCTACACCCAAATAAGGGCACTGCGTTCATCCACCTCTGGCCTGCTCGCCTCCCTACCACTGAGGAAGTACAGTTCCCGCTCAGCTCAGTCAAAACTGTTCGCTGCTCTGGCTCCCCAATGGTGGAACAAACTCCCTCACGACGCCAGGACAGCGGAGTCAATCACCACCTTCCGGAGACACCTGAAACCCCACCTCTTTAAGGAATACCTAGGATAGGATAAAGTAATCCTTCTCATCCCCCCTTAAAATATTTAGATGCACTATTGTAAAGTGGTTGTTCCACTGGATGTCATAAGGTGAATGCACCAATTTGTAAGTCGCTCTGGATAAGAGCGTCTGCTAAATGACTTAAATGTAATGTAAATGTAAATCCAAATAGCCTAATGTCACTACTGATACTGCTCAGAAGTAGCTGAAGCATCTGCAGCATGCACAGTGAGAGGGACATGATCATCTAAAACCTAGGTCTACAATGTAGAGTATTTGAGCTGAAGCTTACTTCTAACAGTATATGCCGGTAAGCCATGAGAGAAGAATAGATGATGACCTGATAACGAGAAGAAATAGACCCCATAGAACACTACAATAAGCCTACACAAGCTCTACATAACAGACTGTTTACATGCAATATATATATATATATATATATATATATATATATATATATATATATATATATATATATATATATATATATATTTTTTTTAAATTTTTTTTTTTATGTAGCCTTTATTTAACTAGACAAGTCAGTTAAGAACAAATTGTTATTTACAATGACGTCCTACCCCAGATGAATCTGGCCAATTGTGCTTCGCCCTATGGGACTCCCAATCACGGCCAGATGTGATGCAGCCTGGATTCAAAGCAGGTGATGCCTCTTGCACTGAGATGCAGTGCCTTAGGCCGCTGCGCCACTCGGGAGCCCTAAAAGCGATGAACGCTTGATGGGTGTTTAGCAAGCCCACAGCATCTAGGTAATGCTTGTATCAACAGCCAATCCAACACGTCTGGAAGTTAGTAAGACTTGATTGGACATCACACCACCATACAGAGTCAGCTTTCCCCGCTTGGTCCAAGGTGATAACTTGAAATCTGAGGAAAAAACAGTTAGGGTTATAGTTAGTTTTAGGGTTAGCAGGAGTACACATTTTAGATGAAGATATACTCCTGTGAATGCAGTGCCTTCAGATATGGTTGTGTTACAGCCTGAAATCACAATGGATGACCTAGATAATGACAAAGTAAAAACATGTTTTTAGACAAATTTGCAAATTACATATAGAAATTTCTAATTTTCATAAGTATTCACACCCCTGAGTCTACTTTGTAAGAAGCCCCTTTGGCAGCAGTTACAGCTTCGAGTCGTCTTGGGTATGAAATCACATACACGCTATAAAGATTAAGTTACAAAGGATTAACAAGCATTACAAAGCATTATTCTAGGCATGGTCAGAGAGGGAAAGAAAGAGAGAAGTCATAGCCTGAAAGGCCATGCCTCAAGAGTCCCTGGGGTGGAGAGAGAAAGAAAGAGTGTATCTCACCAGCGCAGGTCAGGAACAAAAGAAGAGAAAGAAACAATGAATCTAAGACCCTTTTATAACCTTTTGACTGTGTTTAAATTCCAAATCTGAGTTGTTGACCAATAGCATTACGGTTGAGTTAACTTCCACTCAGACCTACAGGATGTAAAGACAGCAGAACCTGTGCTACCCAGAGGTGAGACAATGGAAGTTTGAGAGATTATGCAGCATTCTTAAGACAATACAGAGGAATTCTGTATTTTTTATTTTTTTAACCTGGCAAGTCTGTGAAGAACAAATTCTTATTTACAATGACGGCCTACCCCGGCCAAACCCAGGCTAATTGTGAGCTGACCTATGGGACTCCAAATCATGGAAGGATGAATTGAACCAGGAACTGTAGTGACACTACTTGCACTGAAATGCAGTGCCTTAGACCGCTGCGCCACTCGGGAGTATACAGTTGATAAGAGTCACTTGGGGGCTGGGCCTCCCTACATCTGTCTGTATCATACATATGCCTATAAAAAAAGTTTCTGTTCATTCTGGTTATCTGGACAACTCCTTCACTTGACTTTATCCCAATAGTTTCAGTTGGAGAAACATCCTGAAGAGAACCTGCTACGGTGAGTTATTTGGAATATCTTGTAAATCTTCACAGGAATTACGTCAGATATAATCATAGTAGGTGATTGATTCCTTATAGAACTACCTTATAATTAGTGGTATAAAAATAACATTTTCCCTTCCAGAGCTCTATTCTGTGCGTTTACACCCCAAGAAGAGTGGAGTCACCTCATTGAGGTGTGTGATGGAGAATGAGTTGCGTTAATGAGATGATGCACAGCAGGTGGAAGGAAGGAAACTATCACTTAAAGAACCAAAATGGCCACTAATATCCATTATCCAGTATGAAAATGATGAGGGTGACACATTAAGATAATGATACATAAGTGCAGTGCAAGCATCTTTAGCTACAGTGATTTTGCCTTCAAAGATTGCACGCAATACACTTCAAATCACAAATGGATATAGATACCAAATTTCCTGGAATGACATTTAGAACAATGTACTACTCACAGACTATTGACTAAAAAAAGCACGTTTATGAAATAGAGGTCAAGAGTGTTTGGGCCAGTAATCTAAAGGTCTCTGGTTCGAATTCCCAAGCAGACTAGGCGAAAATCTGTCGATATGCCCTTGAGCAAGGCACTTAACCCTAATTGGTCACTTTGACTAAGAATCAAATCAAATTTATTTATATAGCCCTTCGTACATCAGCTGATATCTCAAAGTGCTGTACAGAAACCCAGCCTAAAACCCCAAACAGCAAACAATGCAGGTGTAAAAGCACGGTGGCTAGGAAAAACTCCCTAGAAAGGCCAAAACCTAGGAAGAAACCTAGAGAGGAACTGGGCTATGTGGGGTGGCCAGTCCTCTTCTGGCTGTGCCGGGTAGAGATTATAACAGAACATGACCAAGATGTTCAAATGTTCATAAATGACCAGCATGGTCAAATAATAATAAGGCAGAACAGTTGAAACTGGAGCAGCAGCACAGTCAGGTGGACTGGGGACAGCAAGGAGCCATCATGTCAGGTAGTCCTGGGGCACGGTCCTAGGGCTCAGGTCCTCCGAGAGAGAGAAAGAAAGAGAGAATTAGAGAGAGCATATGTGGGGTGGCCAGTCCTCTTCTGGCTGTGCCGGGTGGAGATTATAACAGAACGTGGCCAAGATGTTCAAATGTTCATAAATGACCAGCATGGTTGAATAATAGTAAGGCAGAACAGTTGAAACTGGAGCAGGAGCATGGCCAGGTGGACTGGGGACAGCAAGGAGTCCTCATGTCAGGTAGTCCTGGGACATGGTCCTAGGGCCCAGGCCAGTTGAAACTGGAGCAGCAGCATGGCCACAGGCTACAGATAAAATAAATGATGATGAACTTCACAGGGTGGTGAATGTGCACAGTGATGAGTTTGATGCTTCTTTACAATAAATATCCAGGGTCTTATTCTAGTGACATGATGATCGATGCTTGGCTGCCGTTTGACAAATAAAATAATATTGCTCTTTTGTCCATAATGTCATCATGTAGACTAATCCCATACTGCATCTGCAAGCTGTTGGCTGGAGCACATGTGCCAAAACCAGATTGGACACATTCGCTAGTTGAAAAAATGATAGAGGCATGTGAATTTAACCGAAAATTGTAATTTGATGTGCTCTATGTCACCACACACGGACTTTTATCCAGTACATTTGATGGACATTTCTGGTGGTAAAATGCGCATATTGTTTTTATGCTTGATGTTTTTATATTCACATGAAAATCTGTTGCCACACGAAAAATGCCTTGATAAAAAAATTAAGTAATCCACATTATATGGATACTATAATATTGATACTATATGGATGTTCATAAATTGCTGGTGCTAATTTAATAAATATTTGTTTTACTGTTTGGACACCATGTCATCCCGTGACTCCAAGTTTACTTCAACTTGTTGTTTATGGCGCATAAAGGCGTTTCCACCACCATTTCTCGTATAAAACATTTTACAGACACAAAAGATCCCATCATGTCGAATGAAGAAATTATCTGTCGGCATTTAAAAATTGTTGTGATTTTTTAATATCTGGTATGACTTGCATAAAAACTGTGGATGGAAACGTGGTTTGTGAAGAACTTCTATTGGGTTTCTGAAGGCTTCATTAAGCCTTTGAAGTTATTGTTCCTTATCGGGATCACATTCTCTCTCAGGTTGTGTCCCAAAATCTTCTTAAAAGGTCTGTGCTTGATGGGAACACCTGGAGATTGAATTATGTTCTAAATTGTAAACCAGAATTACTAGTGGTGAGATGAGAAGCTTGGAATATACATGATGTACTATATTGTCCAAATGATTTTATTTCATCAGATGTTGTGAATAGAGAACAATATTAATGGCTTCTTTTTGTTGGCAATAACTCCACCATGGTTTGTTGGTCAAAGCCTATGGGAAAATGAAAATAAGGTTTGGGGAAAACACAGGAGATCTAATATATTTTGTTATATGAGATAATCTGCATCAGCTAAAGTCAGTTTTATTGAATTTTGAAGCATTTATGCGATAAAAAAGCACATAAAGCATCTCTCGGTCTTTGATGCACACAAGGCTTCATAATTCATAAAGGCATTGTTAACTGACTAATATTAGCTTATAACCTCAACCTTATTTTCAGTGTTTCTCCCAAAACCCTATTCTTTCCCGATGAATTTACCCCATAGGAATGGGAACGAACCAGAGGTAATTTATTTATTCTTTTTTAGGACTACAAGCTGGCAAGCTCTATTGCGATTGATTCTACTGAAATTATATAGCTAAGTAAACTACAGTATACAGCTGAAGTCTGAAGTTTACATACACCTTAGCCAAATACCTTCAAACTCAGTTTTTCACAATTCCTGACATTGAATCATAGTAAAAAAATATGGTCTTAGGTCAGTTAGGATCACCACTTTATTTTAAGAATGTGAAATGTCAGAATAATAGTAGAGAGAATGATTGATTTCAGCTTTTATTTCTTTCATCATATTCTCCGTGGGTCAGAAGTTTACATACACTGTAACGGTTTTCTCCCGCTGAAGGAGAGGAGGACCAAAATGCAGCGTGGTTAGTGTTCATCTTATTAATAATAATGTGAAAACAGTCCTATCTGGTGCATAAACACAAAGACAGAGGACAATCACCCACAAAATACCCAAAGAACATTGCTGCCTAAATATGGTTCCCAATCAGAGACAATGATAAACACCAGTCTAGGCAACCATAGACTTACATAAACACCTAGACTAGGAAACACCCCATAAACACACAAAACCACTAGACCAGACAAAACACATAAATCCCCCATGTCACACCCTGACCTAACCAAAATAATAAAGAAAACAAAGATAACTAAGGCCAGGGCGTGACATACACTCAATTAGTACTTGGTAGCATTGCCTTTACATTTTTTAACTTGGGTCAAACATTTTGGGTAGCCTTCCACAAGCTTCCCACAATAAGTTGGGTGAATTTTGATCCATTCCTCCTGACAGAGCTGGTGTGAATGAGTCAGATTTGAAGGTCTCCTTGCCCGCAGACACTTTTTCAGTTCTGCCCACAAATGTTCTATAGGATTGAGTTCAGGGCTTTGTGATGGCCACTCCAATACCTTGACTTTGTTGTCCTTAAACCATTTTGCCACAACTTTGGAAGTATGCTTGGGGTCATTGTCCATTTGGAAGACCCATTTGCGACCAATCTTTAACATCTGATGTCTTGAGATGTTGCTTCAATATATATACACAATAATCTTCCATCCTCATGATTCCATCTATTTTGTGAAGTGCACCAGTCCCTCCTGCAGCAAAGCACCCCCACAACATGATGCTGCCACCCCCGCGCTTCAAAGTTGGGATGATGTTCTTCGGCTTGCAAGCCCCCCGCCTTTTTCCTCCAAACATAATGATGCCTGACCAGTTCTATTTTTGTTTCATCAGACCAGAGGACATTTCTGCAAAAAGTACGACCTCTGCCCCCATGTGCAGTTACAAACCATAGTCTGGGTTTTTTATGGTGGTTTTGGAGCAGTGTCTTCTTCCTTGCTCAGCAGCCTTTCAGGTTATAGAACTCGTTTTACTGTGGATATAGATACTTTTGTACCGGTTTCCTCCAGCATCTTCACAAGGTCCTTTGCTGTTGTTCTTGGATTGATTTTCACTTTTCGCACCAAAGTACATTTATCTCTAGGAGACAGAACACATCTCCTTCCTGAGCGGTATGACAGCTGCATGGTCCCATGGTGTTTATACTTGCGTACTATTGTTTGTACAGATGAACGTGGTACCTTCAGGTGTTTGGAAATGGCTCCCAAGGATAAACCAGACTTGTGGAGGTCTACAGTTTTTTTTTCTGAGGTCTTGGCTGATTTCTTTTGATTTTCCCATGATGTCAAGCAAAGAGTCATTGAGTTTGAAGGCAGGCCTTGAAATACAAATTATGTCAATTAGCGTATCAGAAGCTTCTAAAGCCATGACATCATTTTATGTTATTTCCCACGCTGTTTAAAGTCACAGTCAACTTAGTGTATGTAAACTAGGTAGGTATTCCTCTTGTCCAGATGGGATAGGGCAGTGTGCAGTGTGATGGCATCATCTGTGGATCTATTGGACCAGGAAGCAAATTGAAGTGGGTTTAGGGAGTCTGGTAAGATAGTGGTGATATGATCCTTAACTAGCCTCTCAAAGCACTTCATGATGACAGAAGTGAGTGCTATGGGGCGATAGTCATTTAGTTCAGATACCTTTGCTTCCTTGGGAACAATGGTGGACATCTTGAAGCAAGTGGGGACAGCAGCCTGGGATAGGGAGAGATTGAATATGTCTGGAAACACTCCAGCCAGCTGGTCTGCGCATGCGCTGAGGACACGGCTAAGGATGCCGTCTTGGCATCCACCAGCCCTGCGAGGATTAACATGTTTAAATGTCTTACTCACGTCAGCTGTGGAGAAGGAGAGCCCACAGTCCTTGGTAGTGGGCCTCATCGGTGGCACTGTGTTATCCTCAAAGCGGGCTAAGAAAGTGTTAGCCCTGAGCTCGTCTACATTATTATCCAGAGACCGAACATTAGCGATTAATATACTCGAAAGCAGTGGATGATGTGGGCGCCTCCAGAATCAGACTAGAAGTCCACTCCGAATACCTCTTCTCCACCTACAATGTTTGGGATCAGACTCTGGAATCAGTTTAATTGCTCTGGGGGGGGTCAAAAAATAGTCAAATTCGGGAAAGTCGTATTCCCGGTAGTAATGCTGGTGAGTTACCGCCACTCTGATATTCAAAAGTTATTTCTGGCTGTATGTAATAACACAAAACATTTCCTGGTTTAATAATGTAACACAAAACAAAATACTCCAAAGTTGCTTAGGAGCAGAGCTGCCCTATCTTTCGGCGCCATCTTGGGTGCATTCAGAAAGTGCATTCAGAAAGTGTTCAGATCCCTTGAATTTTTCCACTTTTTGAAACATTACAGCCTTATTCTAAAATGGATTAAATAAAAAAATTTCATTCATCAATCTACATGAAATACCCCATAATGACAAAGGTAACCTGCCTAAATGATTACCGCCCCGTAGCACTCACGTCAGTAGCCATGAAGTGCTTTGAAAGGCTGGTCATGGCTCACATTATCACGTTTTAGGGAAGACCCAGATGCAGACAGTGTCGAAGTAACAATAGTTTATTACCAGAACAGTGGGCTGGCAAAACGACAGGTCAAGGGCAGGCAGAGTAATGCAGAGTGGAAAACAGGAGACAATGGGCTGTGAGACATGGGTTTGATTTTAGACACATGAAAAGTGGGATGTATACAGAGGGTATGGGGCAACAGAAGACGAATATCAGAGGGGCTAATGATCTTGGAGATGGGTAAAGTGCCGAGAAACGGGGGGCAAAGTTTGCAGGACTCCACCCGGAGGGGCAGATCCCAGGTGGACAGATACCTTCTGCCCAAGATGATACTGGGGAGCCGGGGTCCGGTGGTGGTCTGCTTGTTGTCGATACCTGGAGGTGGTCTTGAGAAGGGCCGACCGGGCTCTCTTCCGGGTAAGACAACAGCAAACATCTGGGCCGTAGGTATGCCGACCTCTTCCTCTTGCTAAGGGAAGAGCAGGTGCTAATAGCCCAGGGAAATTCAAAGGGCAAGAGACCCGTGGCAGAGCAAGGAATGGTGTTGCGGGCCACACTAGTTGCTGGCTCCAGGTGGTGTGGTTGGGGGAGCCCAGGCAGCAAAGAGTCGTTTCCCGGTGGTCTTGGTTGGCTCGCTCCAACTAGCCGTTGGACTTGGGGTGGAATCCTGAGGACAGGCTGGCCGCCGACCCAATGAGTGTGCAGAACGCCTTCCAGAACCGGGACGAGAAATGAGGGCCCCGGTCAAAGACCATGTTCACCTGGTGTCCATGGATCCGTCTGATGTGCTGCACCATGAGCTGTGCTGTTTCACTGGCAGAGGGTAGTTTGGGGAGAGGAATGAAGTGGGCAGCTTTGGAAAACCGGTCCACTACTGTCAGGATTTAGTATTGCCATCAGACGGAGGAAGACTCGTGATGAAGTCCAGGAATATGTGAGACTGTGAGGGACAGGCAGTGGTTGAAGAAGACCAGACGGAGCTTGAGAAGTCGTCTTGTTGTGCGCACAGACCGTGCAGGCGGCAATGAAAGCGCAGACGTCCGGGACCAAGGTATGCCACCAAGGTATGCCACCAAAGCGTTGTCGAACAAATGCCAGGGTCTGATGGGAGCCCGGGTGGCAGACAAGCCTGGAGGAGTGGACAAACATCCGGTTATCCACCACCCCCCCTGCGGTTTGGCTAGGAAAGCTGCTCTCCGTAGACCTGCTTCCCTATCTCCAAGCTGAGTGTCGTCGCCAGACACAAGGTGGGAAGGATTCCCTTGTGGTCCGAGGGTGTAGCCACGGGGCTATCTCCACGTGAATGTTTTTGGATCCTGGTCGGTAGGAGATGGGGAAGTTGAACCGGGTGAAGAGCAGGGCCATCACGGCTGGATTACCGACGTAATCTGCCCGAGGGGTTTTTTCAAATGGCTCCTCCGTCTCAGCTTGCGGCCCGCTAGCTGTCTAGAGCATATCGGACTGTTGGCTGAATATGCCCATCTGACAAATTATTTGTCCATTATACCTATGGTGAAATAAAAAATTGGCCTGGACCCTTTTACCACATGGAGCCTTGCTGATCCATCGCGACTGGTCTGCCGATGTAACAGTACGAGGGGGCTACAACAAACTTCTTCCGCCGCGACGTCCCTCTAAGGCCCTTCTGCTTGCTGTCTGAATCGTCGTGTCTCCAGCAACTCACTGGACCCCTATGATCACTCGGCTATGCATGCCTCTCCCTAATGTCAATATGCCTTGTCCATTGCTGTTTTGGGTAATGATTATTGCCTTATTTCACTATAGAGCCTCTATCCCTGCTCAATACGCGTTAGCTAACCCTTTAGTTCCACCTCCCGCACATGGGGTGACCTCACCTGGTTTAAATTATGTTTCTAGAGACAATGTCTCTCTCATCATCACTCAATGTATAGGTTTACCTACACTGTATTCACATCCTACCATACCTTTGTCTGTACATTATGCCTTGAATCTATTCTTCCGTGCGCATCAACCTGCTCCTTTTCCTCTCTGTTCCGAACGTACTAGACGACCAGTTCTTATAGCCTTTAGCCGTACCCTTATCCCACTCCTCCTCTTATCCTCTGGTGATGTAGAGGTTAACCCATGCCCTGCAGAGCCTATCTCCACTCCCATTCCCTAGGTGCTCTCATTGGTTGACTTCTGTAACCGTAAAAGCCTTGGATTCATGCATGTTAACATTAGAAGCCTCCTCCCTAAGTTTGTTTTATTCACTGCTTTAGCACACTCTGCCAACCCTGATGTCCTAGCCATGTCTGAATCCATCCTGGTTTAGGAAGACCACCAAAAACCCTGAAATGTTCATCCCTGAATATAACATTTTCCAACAAGATAGAACTTCCAAAGGGGTTGGAATTGCAATCTCCTGCAGAGATAGCCTGCAGAGTTCTGTCTTACTATCCAGGTCTGTGCCCAAACAATTTGAGCTTCTACTTTTAAAAATCCACCTTTTCAGAAACAAGTCTCTCACTGTTGCCGTTTGCTATAGACCACCCTCTGCACCAAGCTGTGCCCTGGACACCATATGTGAATAGATTGCACAACATCTATCGTCAGAGCTCATGCTGTTAGGGGACCTAAACTGGGACAAGCTTAACACCCCGGCCAGCCTACAATCTAAGCTTGATGCCCTCAATCTCACACAAATTATCAATGAACCTACCAGGTACAACCCCAAATCTGTAAACACAGGCACCCTCATAGATATCATTCCAATCAACCTGCCCTCCAAATATACCTTTGCTGTCTTCAACCAGGATCTCGCGATCACTGCCTCATTGCCTACGTTCATAATCGGTCTGCGGTCATGCGACCACCTCTCATCACTGTCAAACGTTCCCTAATACGCTTCAGTGAGCAGGCTTTTCAAATCGACCTGGCCCGGGTATCCTGGAAGGAATTTTACCTAATTCCGTCAGTAGAGGCTTCCTGGTTTTTCTTGAAAAGTGCTTTCCTCAACATCTTAAATAAGTATTCCCCATTCAAAAAATGTTGAACTAGGAACAGATATAGCCCTTGGTTCACTCCAGACCTGACTGCCCTTGACCAGCACAAAAACATCCTGTGGCGTACTGCATTAGCATTAAATAGCCCCCGTGATATACAACTTTTCATGGAAGTTAGGAACCAATATACACAAGCAGTTAGGAAAGCAAAGGCTAGCTTTTTCAAACAGAAATTTGCATCCTGTAGCACAAACTCCAAAAAGTTCTGGGACTCTGTAAATTCCATGGAGAATAAGAGCACCTACTCCCAGCTGCCCACTGCACTGAGGCTAGGAAACACTGTCACCACCGATAAATCCACGATAATCGAGAATTTCAATCAGCATTTTTCTACGGCTGGCCATGCTTTCCACCTGGCTACCCCTATCCCGGTCATCAGCCCTGCACCCCCCCACAGCAACTTGCCCAAGCCTTCCCAATTTCCCCTTCACCCAAATCCAGATAGCTGATGTTCTGAAAGAGCTGCAAAATCTGGACCCCTACGAATCAGCCGGGCTAGACAACCCTCTCTTTTTAAAATTATCCGCCAAAATTGTCCGCCCTATTACTAGCTTGTTCAACCTCTCTTTCGTATCATCTGAGATCCCCAAAGATTGGAAAGCTACCGCCGTCATCCCCCTCTTCAAATGTGGAGACACTCTAGACCCAATATGCTACAGACCTATATCTATCCTACCCTGCCTTTCTAAGGTCTTCGAAAGCCAAGTTAACAAACAGATCACCGACCATTTCGAATCTCACCATACCTTCTCCGCTATGCAATCTGGTTTCTGAGCTGGTCATGGGTGCACCTCAGCCACGCTCAAGGTCCTAAACGATATCATAACCACAATACTGTGCAGCTGTATTCATCGACCTGGCCAAGGCTTTGACTCTGTCAATCACTACATTCTTATCGGCAGACTTAACAGCCTTGGTTTCTCAAGTGACTGCCTCGCCTGGTTCACCAACTACTTCTCAGACAGAGTTCAGTGTGTCAAATCGGAGTGCCTGTTGTCCGGACCTCTAGAAGTCTCTATGGCGGTACCACAGGGTTCAATTCTCGGGCCGACTCTGTTCTCTGTGTACATCAATGATTTCGCTCTTGCTGCTGGTGATTCTCTGATCCACCACTGCCCAGACGACACCATTATGTATACCTACGGCCCTTCTTTGGAACTGTGTTAACTAACCTCCAGACGAGCTTCAGTGCCATACAACTCTCCTTCCGTGGCCTCCAACTGCTCTTAAATGCAAGTAAAACTAAATGCATGCTCTTCAACCAATCGCTGCCCACACCTGTCCGTCCAGCATCACTACTCTAGACGGTTCTGACTTGTCAGAGCAGCTCACAGATCCCTGCACCTGTTCATAGCTCATCCCCATACTGATATTTATTTTGCTCCTTTGACCCCAGTATTTCTACTTGCACACTCATCTTCTGCACATATATCTCTCCAGTGTTTAATTGCTATTTTGTAATTATTTCGCCACTACAGCCTATGTATTGTCTTACCTCCCTTATCCTACTTCATTTGCACACACTGTTTATAGACTTTTTCTATTGTATTATTGATCTTATGTTTGTTGAGAACTTCTTCTCAACTCGCCTAACTGGTTAAATAAAGATGAAATAAAAATATTTATGAAATAAAACGGGCCCACCTCGGTCCACACAATGAACGGATGTTCCGCCCCCTCCAGCCAGTGCCTCCACTCCTCCAATGCAGTCTTCACCGCAAGAAGCTCATGATTCCCCACATTGTAGTTCCTCTCCGTGGCATTGAGGCGATGGGAGAAGAAGGCGCAGGGATGTAACTTGATAGGACAGCCCCCACTCCGACATCCGAAGCATCGGCCTCCACCATAAACTGGCGGGACGGGTCAGGATGAACCAAGATGGGAGCTGTGGGGAAACGGTGATTGAGATCCCGGAATGCCCCGTCAGCAGCTGGGGACCACGTGAATGGAACCTTGGGAGAGGTGAGTGCAGACAGGGGGAGGCCAGGGTGCTGTAACCCTGGATAAAGCGGCGATAAAAGTTGGTGAATCCCAGGAAACATTGCAGCTGTACGCTGGAGTTAGGCTGGGGCCAATCCACCACCGCTCTCACCTTCCCGGGATCCATCTGTTCACTCCCTGCAGCGATGATGTAACCCAGGAAGGGAATGGTCTTTTCCAAAAAGACTAGAGGCTGTAATCACTGCCAAAGGCGCTTCAACAAAGTACTGAGTAAAGGGTCTGTAAATGTGATGTTTTTTTAACATATTTGAATGAATTGCAAACATTTCTAAAAACCTGTTTATGCTTTGTCATTATGGGGTATTGTGTGTAGATTGATGAGGATACATTTTAGAATAAGGCTGTAACATAACAAAATGTGGAAAGTCTGAAAACCTTCCGAATGCACTGTACCGCCCAAACATCAGATAAGCGAACATCATGGGCCTAGACTACACTCAAACATCAAGGTAAGAGAAAAACCATTGGCCCACACCCAAAAGAGTATGGGGGAAAAACTCAAAATGTACACTCAAACATCAAGATCTCAATGTGTCATGTGGAGACATGTTAGTATTGCCATTCATTTCTAAATCACTAATCTACTCTTCATCAAACCCCTTGGCAAGTTTAGCTCAGCTTGTTAGAGCTGGTTAAATATATGAATGTTTTCTGGTTTGACCCTCAGATGCACCAAATGACACATCACCAGGCTATGATAATGTGTGTCCCTTGAGAAAAGACTGTCTTAATGGCATGCATAAGAAAAGGCTTGCAGTTATCTCTAGTTACCATGAGACTTATTGTATTTTCAACCCACTGTGAGAATATTATAGTGCTTGATTAGTAATCAGATATACAAACTGCTTAACTGTTATATATGTCACATTGCTTAAAGTAGTAGGTCAAGTGGGATACGTACGACATCAGCACATCTCCCCAAGTGTTTGGAGATTCCTGTCCCTGGAGCGCGCGTGCGCACACACACACACACACACACACACACACACACACACACACACACACACACACACACACACACACACACACACACACACACACACACACACACACACACACACACACACACACACACACACACACACACACACACACACACACACACACACACACACACACACACACACACCCCATCAGGGCCCAGGAATACCTCTACTACCCAGCTGGCGTGTGTTGGAGCTCCTCAGGGTGTGTGTGTGTGTTTGCATGTGTCCCCAGCCACTTCCCAGTATCACTCCTTGGCACGCTCTCTGCCAGCGCAGTCATAAGATAATGTGACAGGGTGTCACTCATGCCAAGGCTCGGGGTGCCATGGTGACTAGAATTTTTTTTAGGTGGAATGCCTTCGTGAGCATCAGCAGGGAGAGGGAAGCAGCAGGGACCCATAATACCACAATACAAACAAACCCACAACTGCCAGAGTTCTAGTCAACCCCCTCTTTCCCCTTCCCCTACATACTCAAAATTCCCTCTGGCCAACACACACACACACACACACACACACACACACACACACACACACACACACACACACACACACACACACACACACACACACACACACACACACACACACACACACACACACACACACACACACACACACACACACACACGAACACACACACACACACGAACACACACGAACACACACACACACACGAACACACACACACACCATCACTTCTACATTCCGAAAGGAATACTCATCCCATTTCCCCCTATCCCCCAGAGAGACAACTCCCAGTGGGGGGTTTGAGTCCAAACATGCCCCTAAAAGAGTGCCGTCCATGGACATTCACCACTTGAAAGGATCCATCCCCGACCCCTCCCTTTCCTGTGCCCAAAGGCCTGCCTGGCACAACCTGCCAGGGTGCCGCCACTCTGCCAGCCCGCACCATGATTTGTTGTGATGTGGCCGTCGCTCTCTCGGGTAGGCAGGACTCAGACACCTGTGGAGGGAGAGGGTAAAGCTGATCTGGAAGGACAGGTCCTCTCTCTAGTAGTCCATAGAACTGCTGCTTTTGGTAGGGGAGAGGGGGAGGGAGTGTTTTGACACTGTGACAGATCATTCTTGGAAGTTTATACACTTTATCTGGAAAGAAGTACCAACTCAGTTGCCTTGAGGTTAAAGTGTCTGCCCTGAGATTAGAAGGTTGGGGGTTCGATCCCCGGTTGAGTCATACCAGACACTTAAAATGGGATCCATTTGCCTCTGCTTGGCACTCAGCATTTGATGGATTGGGGGTAAGGCTCTGCAATAGACTAGCGTCCTGTCCAGTTGGTGTACATGTACTTCAAACTGCCTCATGCTATAGAAACAGGAGGCTTATGTGGCAAGAAAATTTGGATGTTGTCCTCTTTCGTTTTTTTTGGACTATAGACATTGTATATAGGCATTGTATATAGGATGTGGCAGATTATGGCTATTTTGTTATGCCCTCTTTGCTAAAGAAAAATGTACAGTGTCACCACCTCACAGTCTAACTTAATAGCATGTAAAGTCATCCAAGTGGTAGATACAGTCCAAAAGATAATTGGGCACTTCAGAAAGTGGAATAAAAAGTATCTTAACCATTTAACCTGCATTATCTTTCCTGATGGCTAGTCAGTTTATTCCTACGTATATGTACATATGTTCCTCAATTACCTCGTACCCCTGCACATTGACTCAGTACTGGTACCCTGTGTATATAGCCAAGTTATTGTTACTCATTGTGTATTTATTCCTTGTGTTATTATTTTTCTATTATATTATATTATTTATATTATTATATTATCTATTATCTATTATATATTTTTTTCTTCCCTCTGCATTGTATTGTTGGGAAGGGCCGTAATTAAACGCTGTTAGTCTACACCTGTTGTTTACAAAGCATGTGACAAATATAATTTTATCTGACTTGACACAGACAATTGTTTTCGGACTGTTTTGGACAGCTGGTCACTGGTCTTTCCTTCATCAAAGTAGATTTGGTTGACGAACTTCAGACTTTCACCATACACTTGAGAAAGACTTATTTACCCATGTATTTACTTATTTGCCCATGGTGTGCCTCCATGAACGATAAATACCTATTTATAATTCCGTCTCCATGTTGAGGATTCGTCACTCACCGTCAATCCTGGCTGTATCTCCATTGCCCTCTAAGTGAAAGAGACAGCAGTAAACCTGGTGTAAATGTGGCCCATATGGGGGGGTGGATGTGACCTGTGGGAGGAGGGGTGCAAGAGCCAGTAGTGGGCCACCAATGTTTGTCCACACAGATCTGACCCCCGTCTGGGGTCGGGCAGTGCTGCATGGGTGGCATGTCAACATTAGCTGGGTGTGGGTGATGAGTGTCAGACTATGGCACACGTCAAACCATAAGACACGCACCTGACAGCTGACTGATGAAAACACCGATCTGTAGCCTACAACCGTGTGACAGAGATCTAAGTGGATGGTGGTTTCTATAACTTGAGATCTCCACACAACCCTCGGCTTTCGAGTAATTCATTGATGTCTATCGGAAATGTGACTGCAGGTTTCATGCGTGGCTCTCGAGACGTTTCTTTTTTCGTATACCGGTATATATTGTATGGTATTAGTCAAAAGTTTGGACACACCTACTCATTCAAGTTTTTTTTTCTTTATTTTACTATTTTCTACATTGTAGAATAATAGTGAAGACATCAAAACTGTGAAATAACACATGGAATCATGTAGTAGACAAAAAAGTGTTAAACAAATCAAAAAAAAATTTATATTTGAAAAACCCTAGTAGGTGTGTCCAAACTTTTGACTGGGACTGTATATATTTGTTTACCTTTATTTCACCAAGTAAGTTTATAAATAGCACATGTTCTCATTTGCAACATGGACTTTAGTGTCATAAACCAAAACCACTTTGATTATGAACGTATAATAAACTATATACAGTACAGTAAATCATCCACATACTGTATTCTACTACTGTCAGTTTCCTGGCCACAGACAGAATCTCAACCAGGCGTACATTTTCTTATGATATGGATACATTTTGGGGCCCATGTATTCAGGAGGGTCGAGGGCCAATGTAAAATGCTAAATAGAGAGCATTTGGGGTCCACTTTAAAGGGCTGCTATCTTCCCCTGTGTCCCTCATGCTGAAGACCAGTGGCTTACCGCTCTGGGCCCAGCCCCTAACCCCTGTCCCTTCTCTCCCCTTCCCATCTCTTTTCTTTCCTTCTCCCTTTCCTACTGCTCTTTATTCCCTCCTTCCCCTCTCTCTTCTTTCCTTCTCCCTTTCCTACCGCTCTCTCTTCTTTCCTTCTCCCTTTCCTACTGCTCTTTATTCCCTCCTTCCCTTCTCTCTTCTTTCCTTCTCCCTTTCCTACCGCTCTTTATTCCCTCCTTCCCCTCTCTCTTCTTTCCTTCTCCCTTTCCTACCGCTCTTTATTCCCTCCTTCCCCTCTCTCTTATTTCCTTCTCCCTTTCCTACCGCTCTTTATTCCCTCCGTCTCCTCTCTCTTCTTTCCTTCTCCCTTTCCTACCGCTCTTTATTCCCTCCGTCTCCTCTCTCTTATTTCCTTCTCCCTTTCCTACCGCTCTTTATTCCCTCCGTCTCCTCTCTCTTCTTTCCTTCTCCCTTTCCTACCGCTCTTTATTCCCTCCGTCCCCTCTCTCTTATTTCCTTCTCCCTTTCCTACCGCTCTTTATTCCCTCCTTCCCCTCTCTCTTTCCTTCTCAATTTCCTACCGCTCTTTATTCCCTCCTTCCCCTCTCTCTTTCCTTCTCCCTTTCCTACCGCTCTTTATTCCCTCTGTCCCTTTCTCTTTATTCCCTCCG
Source organism: Oncorhynchus gorbuscha (assembly GCF_021184085.1). Lineage (NCBI taxonomy): Eukaryota > Metazoa > Chordata > Actinopteri > Salmoniformes > Salmonidae > Oncorhynchus > Oncorhynchus gorbuscha. Next base: position 68,590,808 of record NC_060173.1, on the reverse strand, counting down.
TCCCTTTCTCTTTATTCCCTCCGTCCCTTTCTCGTCCCTTTCTTTCCTCCCAATCTATCCACAATTTTCTCCCACTGCTCCCCCATGCCCTCTCTTCCTCCTCTTTCTCCCACCTCACCCCTCTCTTTCCTCTGGAGGCCTGCATTAAACATAAAGACCCTGCATGGATGAGTGAGTCAACAAATTACCACAGTCACTAAATGGAGAAATGATCTGGCCCTCTATATACCACCCCTTTCTCTCTTTTAAACTGTCTGTCTGTCTGTCTGTCTGTCTGTCTGTCTGTCTGTCTGTCTGTCTGTCTGTCTGTCTGTCTGTCTGTCTGTCTGTCTGTCTGTCTGTCTGTCTGTCTGTCTGTCTGTCTGTCTGTCTGTCTGTCTGTCTGTCTGTCTGTCTGTCTGACTGTCTGTCTGTCTGACTGTCTCTCTCTCTCTCTATCTCTCACACATATACATAGCCTCCCACCCTCGCTGTCACTGCCCACCTTCCGTTGCGTTATTAGATATGTCCCGAGCTTTTAAATAAACATGATATTCCCCTCTCAATGAGGCCCAGCTCCTTATTGCATTCACTTAGGGCTCCTCGCTCCTCTCTCTCTCTCATGCTTGACTGCTCGTATCCATCAACTCGGGGGCCTCCCCGCTTGTAAAATCTTGGCTAATACACATGAAACTGTTACAGCTGTTGGTCTAACCTTTGCGAGCATCTCCTAAGGAGCACTGTGATATTTGCACTTAATAAAATTATGCCTGCCAGGAGAATACGGAGCTGACATTTGATATTTGTCAACTTGAGGTGGCAGTGATGTTTTATGAGCCATTAGCTCTCATACATGAGAGGCCATGCCCCCCTTACCCACGTTACACTCTCATATCAGTCACTCTGCTTATCATATAGCATGGATTATATAGAATCGAAATCATGTACTATGTATTATAAACTGGGTGGTTCGAGCCCTGAATGCTGACTGGCTGAAAGCCATAGTATATCAGACCGTGTTCCATTGGTATGACAAAACATGTCCTTTTACTATTCTAATTGTGTTTGTAACCAGTTTATAATAGCAATAAGGCACCTCATGGGTTTGTGGTATATGGTCAATATACCATGGCTAAGGGTTGTAATCTAGGCATCCAAATTGTGTGGGATTCTGTACCCTGTACCACTCTGTTCTTAGCTTGTACTATCCTGCCAAGGTTGAAAGCTTAATCGATCTTATATGATTTTTATCAATGACTGGTTCTGTGTCTCCCGCCAGCAATCGGTCACTATTGCAGAAGAAGAGGAGGAGGAAGAGGAGAGGAAGTACAGCGAGGTGGGGGACATCTTCACCGACCTAAAGAAGAGACACAGAAGACAGAGTTGTGGGAGCGTCACCCCCAAGGGTCAGAGCTACGAGAGCCCTACTCCCCCTCTAGTGATGGGTCCTGCAGCACTGTCTCCTTCTCCAGTTGGCAGCCCCAGAGACCGAGCTACAGAGGCCTTACCCAGAGAGAGATTCCTATAGTGGCACAACAAAGGGATGTGGATTCCAATGCTGGCCACCCTAGTATTGAACACCAAGAGGAGGGCTCTGGAAGAGCCCCATTACCCAGCACTGAGCCCCAGAGCAGGTCTTATGAAATGGGGTGTCTTGCCCCTCCTGTAGAAGCAGTGGCAGGGGACGGTGGCAGTAATGCTGCCTTTCAAAAGGAGGCATATAGGGGTGTTATTGAGGACTTGGCCCTCGTACAGTGGCAGAGGCAGGGGTGGCCTATTGAAGAGACACCCTGCCTAATATCAACCTCCAAGCGGAAGCCTATGATTTTGTAACTCTCTGAAGCATCTTCCACCACAGCTTGGACTCAGATGGTGGAACAGAGACAAGTGAGAGGAACGTCGATCTTTATGTGTCTCTGTCTGTCAGTCCGTCGACATAATTTTTTTCACATCTGTATCTCTCCTCTGTACTCCTATGTGTCTCTATGTATACATGTGCCTCGCTGTGCCTCTGTCTATATCAATGTAGACCTAGACATCTCTTTATATCTCTGTATCCCCTTCACCTCAGAGAACTGTGTTAGCCAAGCCAGCCTCAGTTCCAGGATTCTGCCTCATAGTGACTGGCACAACAACAGTCTTTCACTGCACTCCAATGACTGACTCTCTGCCTCTACACTACTGCCCTTACCCTATGTTGAGTCATACACTTACATTATTACTGCTACAACTACTAATAATACACTACTACTACTCTAATACCCTGCCCCCACCTTATGGTAAGTACACATGTCTACACCTAAACTACTCCTGTACTACTAGCCAGGTTCTGGCATGGCAAAGACTACTGCAACTTCATCCTCAAAGACTGGGTCAAGCTCAACAATCCTTTTTTACAGTATTACACCTATACTCTGCTTCAATAGAGAAGAAAATGGGAAATTGGTAATTTTACAGGTACTGTAGTATACTTGTAGTACTTAGAATGTGACTTCAACACATTCAGATTCAAGATTCAGATTTATTGTCTTATTTACCTGAACACTGGTGTCCAGTATTTGTGTAGTCCTGGGCTGTTCAACATTCTTCAATTTCAGTCCTGGGCTGTATTCTGATACAGCCACTTTGACATTCCAAATATCAAAATGTTGTTTTGGAGCCTCATCCACACCCACTGTGCTGTGCCTAGTCAAGCATAGACTAACCTGGAACATCCCACAAACCATGAAGGACACAGAGTTTGTATGTGTGTGTGTGTGTGTGTGTGTGTGTGTGTGTGTGTGTGTGTGTGTGTGTGTGTGTGTGTGTGTGTGTGTGTGTGTGTGTGTGTGTGTGTGTGTGTGTGTGTGTGTGTGTGTGTGTGTGTGTGTGTGTGTGTGTGTGTGTGTGTGTGTGTGTGTGTGTGTGTGTGTGTGTGTGTGCGCATATTTTTACAATTGCAAAAGCAGTAAAAGGTCACATTTAAAAAACGACCATACAACAACTGGATTCTCTTCCATATGATCAATCACAAATCATCAAACGGCAAATTTTAAAATAAATAAAAAACAAAATAAAAAACAAACCACAAAAAAGTATATATAACTTGTCAGTTTACACCTGAGTTCTCCCAATCTATGCCATTCTGCAGCCAGTGGGGGTTACTGTCAGTTCTCCCTCCAGCCCTCTCGACATGTGCATCCCAAATGGCACTCTTTACCCTATACAGTGCACTACTTTTGACCAGAGTACTATGGGCCCTGGTCAAAAGTAGTGCACTGAAAAGGGAATAGGGTGCCATTTGGGACGCATTCCTACCTCTCCGTTCTCTCAGTGCGTTTCTGCGCCTGTGCTTTTATAAAGCTGTGGGTCTAGGGCTCACACAGTAATGACTAGGTATGACACAGCAGGGGGAGGAGACTGCTGACAGATACATACATTTAAATATTCTGCCATTTCCAGGCGAAGGCAAGGGGAAATGTGGGCAGGCGAGGAATGACTGAGATTAAAGCCAATCTTTGATCCACCCCTCCCCCCCCCCCCAATAGGATGAGGGGCCATGATTTGATGCTTATTGAGTTTGGGTGGGTGGTGGAGGAAGGAGTGGTAATTTTCTTATTGTGTGTGAATGCACAATCACAATGCAACCAGGCTCTATTGTGAATGTGTGTCTATTTGTGGTAGACTTCTCAAAGTTGCGTGTGACCTGCGCATTGTGTTGATGGTTTGTTCTTGTTTGTTTTGCTGACTTGTGTTGAAGACTTTATCGACAGGTATAAAATGCCCTAAATTCTGTTGGGGTGGTGGTGCAGGGCAGAGCCACCAGAGATCTTGCTAGGCATTTCATTCAGAGATGGAGTTTTACAAAGGAAATAGAAAATAACATTGTTCCTTTACATACCGTTTGTTTCTAGTTACATATCATACGTCTTTCTTCTTCTAAATCCCTTATGATAGTTCACATCACATGTGTTATTTCATGTACAGGCAACTGTCATTTCTTTTGTTGTTTACAACTTTCCAGAAGCTTAAGGTAATGCGTAATACATTACCTTTTTCAAATGCCACATCAATTCTCCTTTTCACACTCTGCACTCTCATACATACACACCATTTCATCCCTACAGTTTGAAATAATAGCATGGCAATTTCCCATAAAGCATAGTCGAGAAACGTGAAATTATGAACTAAATATAGCTTAAGTGCAGCAGTCAGGGACAAACATATGCTATCTGAGTGACCTATAAGGTTGTACATTATGTTCATAAAGCAGCGAGTTCTCCAGTCCTTCTCCAGTCCTTCTCCAGTTATTCTCCAATAGGAGGACATATTTATTACTTTGAGCTTAGCACCCCCTGCAGTTAGTCTTTGTGCCTTGCTCTCGCTCGCCCACACAACAGCCACCACCATTTTTTTCTCGCTCCCATTTCAGGGCAATTAGAGGCCCTTTCTACTTTGATTGTCACGTAATTGAATTGGTTTGAGCCTGTATGGTTTCCTTTAGAATGACGGCAGTTACATTTCAGGCTTGGCTGGGGATCAAAGGAGTTGCGTTTTTTTCCCTGAGTAATTAAAGAAAGGGAGAAGCCAGGTGTGGACGGGAGAAAGAGAGAGAAAGAGGAGAAAAACGGGGACCACAGCCAGATGAATGGCCCTGATTGCGTGTTTGAAAATGAGAAATTTCTGGCTCAAAGACAAAGTGAAATTGCATTGGGTTGCCCCGGGTAGTCAATTGGGGTGACAATTGACTACTGCTGATCAGGGACCAAGGCCCAAAGTAATTTTCTACATTCATTGGTCTCACAAAGAAATCACAGTTTCAAAGTGAAACGAATGTAAATCAGAGATATGAATATGAAGCCGTATCAGATGTACAGTAAGTATGTATAAGTTTAAACATAGGGCCCCAGTATTAGTTACTATAAAGACTTATAGTATACTCCCCTGTTTGTGTATGTCTGTTTGTGTCTGTAACTATAAAAACATAATCAATGCACAATAACCATCCGACTGAAAGACACACCTGTTGCAGTTTGTAAATGGTAGATAACTGACAATGTTGAATAGAGCAGTAAAACGATTTGACACAACTTCTATCCAGACATCCACTCAACATCCAGTTTTGGCTTTGTTGAATTCAAGTTTTTGACTAATGTGGATTCAACATTAAACAAGTTAACGCGTTGTGGCCGGTTTTTGAATTTTCATTTTGAAAAAGGTAGATTCAACCTGTGCTTCAAAAAACACACAGAGCCTTATCAACCCAAAAACCCCAGTTTGTTTAATGCGTTTAACCCCCTTTTCCCTTCCCTTTGTCTCTCCATAGAACAAACTAGACTTACACTTGACCGACCTTAATAAACAAGAACCGAGAATAAGCACAGTATCTGAAGTCCTTGTTTTTGACTTTGGTAACTCTACCACTGTGGCTTTCTCTCGGTCACTATAGTTTGAGTAACTGGCTCTCGGATACAGTGCCTTGCGAAAGTATTCGGCCCCCTTGAACTTTGCGACCTTTTGCCACATTTCAGGCTTCAAACATAAAGATATAAAACTGTATTTTTTTTGGTGAAGAATCAACAACAAGTGGGACACAATCATGAAGTGGAATGACATTTATTGGATATTTCAAACTTTTTTAACAAATCAAAAACTGAGAAATTGGGCCCTTTACTTTCAGTGCAGCAAACTCTCTCCAGAAGTTCAGTGATGATCTCTGAATGATCCAATGTTGACCTAAATGACTAATGATGAGAAATACAATCCACCTGTGTGTAATCAAGTCTCCGTATAAATGCACCTGCACTGTGATAGTCTCAGAGGTCCGTTAAAAGCGCAGAGAGCATCACGAAATACAAGAAACACACCAGGCAGGTCCGATATACTGTTGTGAAGTTTAAAGCCGGATTTGGATACAAAAATATTTCCCAAGCTTTAAACACCCCAAGGAGCACTGTGCAATCCATAATATTGAAATGGAAGGAGTATCAGACCACTGCAAATCTACCAAGACCTGGCCGTCCCTCTAAACTTTCAGCTCATACAAGGAGAAGACTGATCAGAGATGCAGCCATGAGGCCCATGATCACTCTGGATGAACTGCAGAGATCTACAGCTGAGGTGGGAGACTCTGTCCATAGGACAACAATCAGTCGTATATTGCACAAATCTGGCCTTTATGGAAAAGTGGCAAGAAGAAAGCCATTTCTTAAAGATATCCATAAAAAGTGTCGTTTAAAGTTTGCCACAAGCCACCTGGGAGACACACCAAACATATGGAAGAAGGTGCTCTGGTCAGATGAAACCAAAATGGAAGGTGTTAGAATGGCCAAGTCAAAGTCCAGACCTGAATCCAATCGAGAATCTGTGGAAAGAACTGAAAACTGCTGTTCACAAATGCTCTCCATCCAACCTCACTGAGCTCAAGCTGTTTTGCAAGGAGGAATGGGAAAAAATGTCAGTCTCTCGATGTGCAAAACTGATAGACATACCCCAAGCGACTTACAGCTGTAATCGCAGCAAAAGGTGGCGCTACAAAGTATTAACTTAAGGGGGCTGAATAATTTTGCACGCCCAATTTTTCAGTTTTTGATTTGTTAAAAAAGTTTGAAATATCCAATAAATGTCTTTCCACTTCATGATTGTGTCCCACTTGTTGTTGATTCTTCACCAAAAAATACAGTTTTATATCTTTATGTTTGAAGCCTGAAATGTGGCAAAAGGTCGCAAAGTTCAAGGGGGCCGAATACTTTCGCAAGGCACTGTATGTGCCAACGGCAGTCTAAGTGGAGAAGGAGACACTTTCTCTCTTCATTGAGGCTGAATGGATTTTTAATTAACACATTATGCCAGTTGTTAATTGCCTGAGAAGCCTGCTGGTAAAATAATTTGCTACTTTTTTTTATTGTACTACAGTTGCAACCATCTGTTTAAAAACACAGGGCCAGGATTAGCCTCAGTCCTGTGGTGAATGTTGACACAAGATACAGACCACCGCCACCTTATTTACCTTAAAAAAAAGATAATATTAAATCAATGTTTTGAAAATGACAGAACATGAGAATGTGGCTTCTGATAATGGAAGTGAAATGTTGGTGAAGTAATACAGGAAACTCGGATCAAGCTGAAATTCAAGCTTTGTCACTTTGAATTAATTAACCCCCCTTAAGGTCCATGTCCGCACCAATGCAGAAATCTAATTCATATAATAAAAACATCCCCGTAAAAATCCATCAGTTTAAGATAGAGATTGGATGAGTCTCAATCCACTGCATCTGCCTATGTAACACTTCCGCATCCGAGGTGAAAGCTGACAGAGCTAGAGCGGTGTTTGTCAGACCATGAGACGTCCCAAAAATCAATCTTCTCACGAAATAATCTGTAGCGTCTGAAAGGTTTGGCCTATTTGGACCTCTATTTGAAAGATGAAACTTTCACGAACACAATGGTGTTCTCTATTTAGCTCTACGACCCCCACAAGCATCTTGGGACTCGTCTGCAGTCGGTACATCCGATCTGCCAACTTCTGTCTGTAGTGTCTGAACAGGCTACACACCCTCTGTGTAAAGGTGAGACACGTATGTGTTTGTTGTATTGCTCTAGGACCCCAACAGGCCTCACAAGACTTGTCTGTAGGTCCCCCAGTACCAGTTGACATAAATAAAAGTGGGTAAATACATGATCTTTCTTACACAGTACACAATCAAAAGTATGTGGACACCTGCTCATCGGAACATCTCATTCCAAAATCATGAGCATTAATATGGAGTTGGTCCTTCCTTTGCTGCTATAACAGCCTCCATTCTGGAAGGCTTTCCACTAGATTTTGGAACATTGATGCAGGGACTTGCTTCCATTCAGCCACAAGAGCACTTGTGAGGTTGGGCACTGGTGTTGGACAATTAGGCCTGGCTCACAGTCGGTGTTCCAATACATCCCAAAGGTGCTCGATGGGGTTGAGGTCAGGGCTCTGTGCGGGCCAAGGTCTTCCACACCGATCTTGACAAACAATATCTATATGGACCTTGCTTCATGCACAGGGCATTGTCATGCTAAAACATGATTGGGCCATCCCCAAACTGTTGCCAAATAGTTGGAAGCACAGAATGCTGTAGCATTAAGATTTCCCTTCACTGGAACTAAGGGGCTTAGCCCGAACCATGAAAAACAGCCCCAGATCATTATTCCTCAAACTTTACAGTTTGCACTATGCATTCGGGCAGGTAACATTCTCCTGTCATTCTCCAAACCCAGATTCGTCCATCGGACTGGCAGATGGTGAAGTGTGATTCATCACTCCAGAGAACGCGTTTCCACTGCTCCAGAGTCCAATGGTAGAGAGCATTACACCACTCCAGCCAACTATTGACATTGCGCATGGTGATCTTAGACTTGTGTGCAGTTGCTCAACCATGGAAACCCATTTCATGAAGCTCCCGACTAACAGTTCTTCTGCTGAAGTTGCTTCCAGAGGCAGTTTGGAACTCGTTAATGAGTGTTGTTAGACGATTTTTACTCTCTACGCGCTTCAGCAATCATCGGTCCCATTCTGTGAGCTTGTGTGGCCTACCACTTTGCGGTTTGGACACACATTCTCAAAGGGATGTCCACATATTTTTGTATCTATAGTGTATCTCTCAGATGTAGGACAGACACTTCAGAACAAACCTTTAGATTTTGTTCGGGGGGGGACTATCTGTTGTTCCATGTAGTGACTCTGTTATTCAATATATTTGTTCATATACTCTACAGTCTGTCACCTGAACTCTGTTAAGCGTTTATTTGGGCTGCAAATTCTGAGGCTGGTAACTGTAATGAACATATCCTCTGCAGCAGAAGGTAACTCTGGGTCTTCCTTTCCTGTGGCGGTCCTCATGAGAGCCAGTTACATCATAGCACTTGATGTTGTTTTCAACTGCTCCTTTCAAAGTTCATGTAATGTTCCACATTAACTGACTTTCATGTCTTAAAGAATTGATCTACTGTCATTTCTCTTTGCTTATTTGAGCTGTTCTTGTCATAACATGGACTTGGTCTTTTACCATATAGGGATATCTTCTGTATAGCACCCCTACTTTGTCACAACACAACTGATTGGCTCAAACACATAAAGAATGAAATCAATTCCATAAATACATTTTTTTAAAGGCACACCTGTTAATGGAAATGTAATCCAGGTGACTCCCTCATGAAGCTAGTTGAGAGAATGCCAAGAGTGTGCAAGGCTGTCATCAAGGCAAAGGGTGGCGAGTTTGAAGAATCTAAAATATATTTTGATTTGTTTTAACACTTTTTCGTTTACTACATGATTCCACATGTGTTATTTCATAGTTGTGATGTCTTCACTATTATTCTACAATGTAGAAACCCTTGAATGAGTAGGTGTGTCCAAACTTTTGACTGGTACTATACATTTTTTTTTTATACTTCAAGGGACCAATTCAAAATCAAATATCAAAATGATCCTGGGTATGACATTCTTAGTAGAACTCCCCTCGCCCACGGCTCAGACAAGGCCTCTAATAAACCATATCACTCGATCAAACAAAATACAGTACATGGAGTACATTACATGTATCGTTCCTTCCCTACAAGCAGAATTTGGGAGATACGTGGCACTTGCTTTGCCTAGTAAATCTGCTTCGCACCAAACAAAGCTGACCGCTCAGCCAGGCACCCAGTCGAGCAGTTAGTCACCCCCCTGAAGAACAATATTGTTTCTATGAGAACACCACTATGCTGCCCTCTGTCGTTCTCCCTTATCGTGGTCAAGAAGAAGTAAAGGAGTAGCGTCTGGTATGGACAATAGGGACTATCGAACATTGAGAGCACATTTAGTGGATGATCATCCACCTCTCATTCACTTCAAAAGCAGACAGAGACCAGTGACTTCTGAGCACCACACACTGATCCTTTGTCTAAAGTTGTTGTAAGGACAGCCTGCTAGGGTCATAAGGAGCTGGGACATCACGTAGCTATTCTCCTGTGTAATTACAACGTTTTTTTTTTCCTGTGGGTGATTTTCACAGTCAACCAAATGCTCTGATGTCTAGTCTTAATCAACTACCTTTCTGTCTCTCTGTGTGTGTCTGTGTTTGCTCTCCTGTGCGCGTGAGTATGCGCTTGTAGTTGGTGAATAGTGCTCTGGATCGACATGTTACCCCCGTCTGATGCCCAAGAACCTCTCTGCCCCCATTGAGCTGCCAACACGCCTTGGCAAATATACACAGGCTAATGTACAGGTCGGGAGAACTATTGCATGCTCGCAAAACCGCACACATACATCTACACAGTGTGTGTTGTAAAGTGTGTGTGTGTTTTAAAGGTATTATAGGTGTATTTCATTGCATTGACAGAGCAGTGGTTCTTCCTAGATGTTTCCACTTAACAGCACTTACAGTTGAAGTCAGAAGTTTACATACACCTTAGCCAAATAGATTTAAACTCAGATTTAAACTCTTTTCACAATACCTGACATTAAATCATAGTAAAACTTAGGTCTTAGGTCAGTTAGGATCACCCCTTTATTTAAGAATGTGAAATGTCAGAATAATAGTAGAGAGAATGATTTATTTCAGCTTTTATTTCTTTCATCACATTCCCAGTGGGTCAGAAGTTTACATACATTCAATTAGTATTTGGTAGCATTGCTTTTAAATGGTTTAACTTGGGTCAAAGGTTTTGTGTAGCCTTCCACAAGCTTCCCACAATAAGTTGGGTGAATTTTGGCCCATTCCTCCTGACATAGCTGGTGTAACTGAGTCAGGTTTGTAGCCCTCCTTGCTCGCACACACTTTTTCAGTTCTGCTCACAAATGTTCGATAGGATCGAGTTCAGGGTTTTGTGATGGCCACTCCAATACCTTGACTTTGTTGTCCTTAAGCCATTTTGCCAAAACTTTGGAAGTATGCCTGGTGCCATTGTCCATCTGGAAGACCCATTTAACTTCCTGACTGATGTCTTGAGATGTTGCTTCAATATATCCACATCATTTTCCTACCTCATGATGCCATCTATTTTGTGAAGTGCAGCAAAGCACCCCCACAAGATGATGCTGCCGAACCTGTGCTTCAAAGTCGGGATGATATTCTTCGGCTTGCAAGCCTCCCCGTTTTTCCAAACAATAACGGTGGTCATTATGGCCAAACAGTTCTATTTTTGATTCATCAGACCAGAGGACGATCTTTGTCCCCATGTGCAGTTGCAAACCGTAGTCTGGCTTTTTTATGGCGGTTTTGGAGCAGTGGCTTCTTCCTTGCTGAGAGGCCTTTCAGGTTATGTTGATATAGGACTCGTTTTACTGTGGATATAGATACTTTGTACCTGTTTCCTCCAGAATCTTTATAAGATCCTTTGCTGTTGTTCTGGGATTGATTTGCACTTTTCTCACCAAAGTGCTTCCTGTGTGCGGTATGACGGCTGTGTGGTCCCATAGTGTTTTTACTTGCGTACTATGAACGTGGAACCTTCAGGCGTTTGGAAATTGCTCCCAAGGATGAACCAGACTTGTGGAGGTTACAATTTTGTTTATGATTTATTTTGATTTTCCCATGATGTCATGCAATGGGGCACTGAGTTTGAATGTAGGCCTTGAAATACTTCCACAGGTACACCTCCATTGACTCAAATGATGTCAATTAGCCTATCAGAAGCTTCTAAAGCCATGACATCATTTTCGGGAATTTTCCAAGCTGTTTAAAGGCACAGTCAACTTAATGTGTGTAAACTTCTGACCAGCTGGAATTGTGATACAGTGAACTATAAGTGAAATAATCTGTCTGTAAACAGTTGTTGGAAAAATGACTTGTGTCATGCACAAAGTCGATGTCCTAACCGACTTGCCAAAACTACAGTTTGTTAACAATACACTTGTGGAGTGGTTGAAAAACAAGTTTTAAGGACTCCAACCTAAATGTATGTAAACTTCCAACTTCAACTGTACATACAGCTTGTGGAGTGGTTGGAAAATGAGTTTTAAGGACTCCAACCTAAGTGTATGTAAACTTCCAACTTCAACTGTACATACAGCTTGTGGAGTGGTTGGAAAACGAGTATTAATGACTCCAACCTAAGTGTATGTAAACTTCTGACTTCAGCTGTAGGTACTGAGTTGAATAGGCAAGTGGTATATTGGGTCTAAATTCCATGAGGAGTCTATCCAACTATAAGACCGCTTACCTTGGGTTCTTAATCAGCTTGGTCACTAAGCAGGTTGAATGATATGTTACCTGTCCTTGGCTGGGATTCAAACAAATCACAGTGCGCCAACTTTTAAAAGTAATCCATGCTTAAGCCGTCTTCCTCTGTGTTTACCGTGAATCCAATCTCCGCTTAAGTCGGGAAATTTGGTTAAAGTCAAGTGCAGTGCGATGTCAATGCATGGCAGCTTTTTGAATGCCTGCCGAAGTTTGACAATAAATCATGTTTCAGCCCTTAATCAGTCAATCTCATTTGGTACATAATCTGTGCATCTCTTACACAATATTTTTTTTTACCAGCCGTGCAGAGAGAACCATTCACAACTGCATTGGAGATGCGTTGACAGAGAAACTCTATGAGTGTATAGGTGTGTGTCTGTGTCTGTGTATGTGTATTATACGTTACATGTGGTCGTTCATGTGTGTGTTTGTATGTGTGTGTGTATGTGTGTGTGTGTGTGTGTTTTGTGTGTGCGTGTTTGCGTGTGCGTGTGTGTGCGTGTGCGTGTGCGTGTGCGTGTGTGTGTGTGTGTGTGTGTGTGTGTGTGTGTGTGTGTGTGTGTGTGTGTGTGTGTGTCGCTCTCTCTCCATACATGTGTATGGTTCCGGGTGTACGTACTGATGCCTCTGTCACCCGGCTTCGAAGGTGACATCTCCTCAGGAGGGGGCCAAGCCAGCATGTACATTAATTTTAGGTAATCTCTTCTTTCACACTCTCTCACACACTCCTTCCCTAATTGCCAAATTGCCTCAATTAAGCTCTAAATAAGCAATGGACACGCGCCTTTGCCGAGAGACAGGCAAATTACAATGGCCTGGATAAAAACAACTGGTCCCTCATCTCACTCTTAAACATAAAAAAAAATAAAAAAACATAACTCTCACACATAAAAAAAAATATCACGTCCCCCACGCAATGTGAAAGTGTGAAAATAGGGAAAAGAAAGCTTTGATGAGTGAGCAAAGAAGAGGGGATGGCCAGAGGAGAAAATAGGGAAAAGAAAGCTTTGATGAGTGAGCAAAGAAGAGGGGATGGCCAGAGGAGAAAATAGGGAAAAGAAAGCTTTGATGAGTGAGCAAAGAAGAGGGGATGGCCAGAGGAGAAAATAGGGAAAAGAAAAGAGAAGTTTAAGGGGAGATGATTGGGTGAAAAAAGAAAGACAAAGAGGATGTCTGATGTCTGTTTTCTTCTCCTCCCTACACGACCATGTGCCGGGGCGATCACTCCATCATCGAGAGACTGAAATGTGTGAGTAAGTAGACGTCCCATGGGCAGCCAATTCACGGCGTTCTCTCTCTCGCTGCCCCCCCCCCTCATTATCGACAGTGCACACAACCCCCATACACACGACGTCAACTGTGAAGCGCACTGGGCCTATTGTAGAGACAAATTAAGGTCCCATGTCTCTTAATGGGTTAATTCTCTGACTAACGAGGCTCCTTGTTAAGGGGTAATACACCCCGGTGCAGCCAGCAGTATTAATGGGAGTACACTCGCCAATTAGCTGAAATCTTAACCGAAAGTGTTGCTGTGTGGTTTAACTAGTGAGGGGGTCTAGATGTTGGATGCTTTGATAGGAGAGTGCAAATTATGTGTGTGTGTGTGTGTGTGTGTGTGTGTGTGTGTGTGTGTGTGTGTGTGTGTGTGTGTGTGTGTGTGTGTGTGTGTGTGTGTGTGTGTGTGTGTGTGTGTGTGTGTGTGTGTGTGTGTGTGTGTGTGTGCGTGCGTGTGCGTGCATGTGTGTGTGTGAATGCCACACGGTGAATGTGTGTGAATGTTGGTATGTACACTATAATATACAAAAGTATGTGGACACCACTTCAAATTAGCGGATTTGGCTATTTCAGGTATATAAAATCAAGCACACAGTCATGCAATCTCCATAGACAAATATTGGCAGTAGAATGGCCTTAATGAAGAGCTCAGTGACTTTCAACGTGGCACCGTCAGTTCGTCAAACTTCTGTCCTGCAAGTGCTGCCCCGGTCAACTGTAAGTGCTAATATTGTTAAGTGGAAACGTCTAAGAGCAACGACGGCTTAGCCGGGAAGTGGTAAGGCACACAAGCTCGCAGAACGGGACCGCCGAGTGCTGAAGGACATAGCGCTTAAATATTGTCTGTCCTTGGTTGCAACACTCACTACCGAGCTCCAAAATGCCTCTGGAAGTAACATCAGCATAGTATCTGTTCTGGGTTTTTACTGCCACCTGGCAGTTCGACGGACGAATCTGGGTTTGGCGGATGCCAGGAGAACACTACCTGCCCCAGTGCATAGTGCCAACTGTAAAGTTTGGTGGAGGAGGAATGACGAACTGGGGCTGTTTTTCATGGTTCGGACTAGGCCCCTTAGTTCCAGTAAAGGAAAATCTTAACGCTACAGCATACAATGACATTTTAGACGATTCTGTGCAAACAACTTTGTGGCAACAGTTTGGGGAAGGCTCTTTCATTGGAGTATATGTCGGTAGGACCACTTTAAGCTGTGCCCTCCACAGAGGTGGGCTTTACGGAAGACTGGCCAGAAAAAAAAGTAAGCAAACACGTTTGGTTTTTGTTCAAAAAGGCATGTGATAGACTCCCCAAACATATGGAAGAAGGTACTCTGGTCAGATGAGACAAAAATGTAGCTTTTTGTCCATTATAAAATTCTATTTCTGGCGCAAACCCAACACCTCTATCGTCCTGGCCCTGTGCAAGGCAGTTAACAAACTTTTCCCCAGGTGCTGAAGACGTGGATGTTGATTATGGCAGCCCCCCACACCTCTCTGATTCAAAGGGTTTATGTTAAATGTGGAAGACACATTTCAGTTGAATGCATTCAGTTGTACAACTGACTAGGTATCCCCCCTTTCCCCTCTTTCCTGTTCCAGCATGACAATGCTCCCATGCACAAAGTAAGGTCCATACAGAACTGGTTTGTCGAGATCTGTGTGGAAGAACTTGACTGGCCTGCACAGAGCCTTGACCTTAACCCAATCTAACACCTTTGAAATTCTGTTACTTATGAGTTTTATTGTTGCAACTTATTACATTTATGGGTCTGCAATCTGCAGGGGACTCTCCAGATTATCCTGGTTTTAATATAACTGAGATAACTGTTAGATACATAGAACTTGGAAGCACTCAATTGACATATGTTGTGTAAATAGGGGCCCTAATTTGTCCCAGAATCTTAAAAGAAAACTCCACGCCAAAAATATATTTTGGTATTTGTTTTATTAGTCCATTATTCAAATATTACCTAAATATTTTGCATGACATTTTTCAAGTTATGGAACTTTCAAAATACAGGTAAACACAACATTGAGTTTAACCTGTAGTTGTTGGCATTCTTCAAAGTAAAATATCATATTCCTGCATAAATTCAGAAATGTTGTGTTCTTATTTACCTTGTAAATATTTTGTATTGACTTTTTCTGAGATAGTGATTTATTAGGGCCTCCCGGGTGGTGCAGTGGCCTAAAGCACCAGAGACACCGGGATCGAGCCCGGGCTCTGTTGCAGCCAGCCTCGACTGGGTGGTCCATGGGGCGACGCACAATTGGCCTCGCGTCATCCGGGTTCGGGAGGGTTTGGCCGGTAGGAATATCCTTGTCTCATCGTGCACTAGCGACTCCTGTGGCGGGCCGGGCGCAGTGCACGATGACCAGGTGGCTAGGTGTACGATGTTTCCTCCGACACATTGGTGTGACCGGGTTGGATGCTCGCTGTGTTAAGAAGCAGTGCGGCTTGGTTGGGTTGTGTTTCGGAGGACGCATGACTCTCAACCTTCGTCTCTCCCGAGACAAGACACTAACTACTAACAATTGGGGAGAAAAAGTGGGTAAAAAAAATGTTTTTAAACATTGTAATTTATTTTTAGTTCATTTTAATTTCAAACTTATATTTAACTATTGCCGAGTATGAGATTAGCATTCTGTTGATGTTCATCTCAAAAGCATCCCAACTTATGTCAGGGGTCTCCTTTTCTCTGCCCTCTTATGTCTGGGTTTGTAATGGTAAAGGTTTTTATTTTTTTGTTTACGTATTTAATACATTTCGGGTCTTGAAGATGCTCTCTGTTCATTCTCCATATTCTGTCACTAAGTGTATTTTCAGTTCGTATAATTAAGCATGATAAAGGAGAATGATCCGATATCACTATGTTATGGAGTTTTGAACCCAATAAATTGTGCATTTTTTCAAATATTAATGTTCTATATAAATCAGTTCTTGAATAACTTTTCTTGCTTTGAGAAAAAGAAGTAGTCTTTTGTACTTGGGTGGCAAGTTGCCTAGGGGTTAAGAGTATTGGTCCAGGAAACAAAAGGCCGCTGGTTTGAATCCCAGAGCCAAATAGGTGAAAAATCTGTTGATGTGCCTTTGAGTAAGGCACTTAACCCTAATGGCTCTTGTAAGTAGCTCTGGATAAGAACGTCTGCTAAATGACGTAAATGTACAAATTTAATCTCCAGGTGTCATGTAGAGGTGACATTTTTCAGCCTCTTTGGAGGTTCCTTGAATTTGCGCTTTTATTGCTGTGTCTGTCTAACTTGCCGAATGTGTGATTTATGGCACCTGCTAAGATAATATAGAGCCTTGCAAAAGTATTCACCCCCCTTGGCATTTTTCCAACTTTGTTGCTTTACAATCTGTAATTTAAATATATTTGGGGGGGATTTCATGTAATGAACACACAAAATAGTCCAAATTGGTGAAGTGAAACGGAAAAAATAACTTGTTTCAAAGAAATAAAAAACGGAAAAGTGGTGCTTGCAAATGTATTCACCCCCTTTGCTATGAAGCCCCTAAATAATATCTGGTGCAACCAATTACCTTCAGAAGTCACATAAATAGTTGAATAAAGTCCACCTGTGTGCAATCTAAGTGCCACATGATCTGTCACATGATCTCAGTATATACGTATACACCTGTTCTGAAAGCCCCAGAGTCTGCAACACCACTAAGCAAGGGTTACCACCAAGCAAGCGGCACCATGAAGACCAAGAAGCTCTCCAAACAGGTCAGGGCCAAAGTTATAAAGAAGTACAGATCAGGGTTGTGTTATTAAAAAATATCAAAAACTTTGAACATCCTACGGAGCACCATTAAATCCACTATTTTTTTTTTTTTAAAATATGGAACCACAACAAACCTGCTGCAAAGCTCCACAGCGGAGATTGGAGTATCTGTCGGTAGGACCACTTTAAGCTGTGCACTCCACAGTGGTGGGCTTTACGGAAGACTGGCCAGAAAAAAAGCCATTGCTTTAAGAAAAAAAAGTAAGCAAACACGTTTGGTGTTTGTCCAAAAAGGCATGTGTTAGACTCCCCAAACATATGGAAGAAGGTACTCTGGTCAGATAAGACATTACATTACATTACATTTAAGTCATTTAGCAGACGCTCTTATCCAGAGCGACTTACAAATTGGTGCATTCACCTTATGACATCCAGTGGAACAGTCACTTTACAATAGTGCATCTAAATCTTAAGGGGGGGGAGGTGAGAGGGATTACTTATCCTATCCTAGGTATTCCTTAAAGAGGTGGGGTTTCAGGTGTCTCCGGAAGGTGGTGATTGACTCCGCTGTCCTAGCGTCGTGAGGGAGTTTGTTCCACCATTGGGGGGCCAGGGCAGCGAACAGTTTTGACTGGGCTGATCGGGAGCTATACTTCCTCAGTGGTAGGGAGGCGAGCAGGCCAGAGGTGGATGAACGCAGTGCCCTTGTTTGGGTGTAGGGCCTGATCAGAGCCTGGAGGTACTGAGGTGCCGTTCCCCTCACAGCTCCGTAGGCAAGCACCATGGTCTTGTAGCGGATGCGAGCTTCAACTGGAAGCCAGTGGAGAGAACGGAGGAGCGGGGTGATGTGAGAGAACTTGGGAAGGTTGAACACCAGACGGGCTGCGGCGTTCTGGATGAGTTGAAGGGGTTTAATGGCACAGGCAGGGAGCCCAGCCAACAGCGAGTTGCAGTAATCCAGACGGGAGATGACAAGTACCTGGATTAGGACCTGCGCCGCTTCCTGTGTGAGGCAGGGTCGTACTCTGCGGATGTTGTAGAGCATGAACCTACAGGAACGGGCCACCGCCTTGATGTTGGTTGAGAACGACAGGGTGTTGTCCAGGATCACGCCAAGGTTCTTGGCGCTCTGGGAGGAGGACACAATGGAGTTGTCAACCGTGATGGCGAGATCATGGAACGGGCAGTCCTTCCCCGGGAGGAAGAGCAGCTCAGTCTTGCCGAGGTTCAGCTTGAGGTGGTGATCCGTCATCCACACTGATATGTCTGCCAGACATGCAGAGATGCGATTTGCCACCTGGTCATCAGAAGGGGGAAAGGAGAAGATTAATTGTGTGTCGTCTGCATAGCAATGATAAGAGAGACCATGTGAGGTTATGACAGAGCCAAGTGACTTGGTGTATAGCGAGAATAGGAGAGGGCCAAGAACAGAGTCCTGGGGGACACCAGTGGTGAGAGCGCGTGGTGAGGAGACAGATTCTCGCCACGCCACCTGGTAGGAGCGACCTGTCAGGTAGGACGCAATCCAAGCGTGGGCTGCGCCGGAGATGCCCAACTCTGAGAGGGTGGAGAGGAGGATCTGATGGTTCACAGTATCGAAGGCAGCCGATAGATCTAGAAGGATGAGAGCAGAGGAGAGAGAGTTAGCTTTAGCAGTGCGGAGCGCCTCCGTGATACAGAGGAGAGCAGTCTCAGTTGAATGACTAGTCTTGAAACCTGACTGATTTGGATCAAGAAGGTCATTCAGAGAGAGATAGCGGGAGAGCTGGCCAAGGACGGCACGTTCAAGAGTTTTGGAGAGAAAAGAAAGAAGGGATACTGGTCTGTAATTGTTGACATCGGAGGGATCGAGTGTAGGTTTTTTCAGAAGGGGTGCAACTCTCGCTCTCTTGAAGACAGAAGGGACGTAGCCAGCGGTCAGGGATGAGTTGATGAGCGAGGTGAGGTAAGGGAGAAGGTCTCCGGAAATGGTCTGGAGAAGAGAGGAGGGGATAGGGTCAAGCGGCAGGTTGTTGGGCGGCCGGCCGTCACAAGACGCGAGATTTCATCTGGAGAGAGAGGGGAGAAAGAGGTCAGAGCACAGGGTAGGGCAGTGTGAGCAGAACCAGCGGTGTCGTTTGACTTAGCAAACGAGGAACGGATGTCGTTGACCTTCTTTTCAAAATGGTTGACGAAGTCATCTGCAGAGAGGGAGGAGGGGGAGGGGGAGGAGGATTCAGGAGGGAGGAGAAGGTGGCAAAGAGCTTCCTAGGGTTAGAGGCAGATGCTTGGAATTTAGCGTGGTAGAAAGTGGCTTTAGCAGCAGAGACAGAGGAGGAAAATGTAGAGAGGAGGGAGTGAAAGGATGCCAGGTCCGCAGGGAGGCGAGTTTTCCTCCATTTCCGCTCGGCTGCCCGGAGCCCTGTTCTGTGAGCTCGCAATGAGTCATCGAGCCACGGAGCGGGAGGGGAGGACCGAGCCGGCCTGGAGGATAGGGGACATAGAGAGTCAAGGGATGCAGAGAGGGAGGAGAGGAGGGTTGAGGAGGCAGAATCAGGAGATAGGTGGGAGAAGGTTTGAGCGGAGGGAAGAGATGATAGGATGGAAGAGGAGAGAGTAGCGGGGGAGAGAGAGCGAAGGTTGGGACGGCGCGATACCATCCGAGTAGGGGCAGTGTGGGAGGTGTTGGATGAGAGCGAGAGGGAAAAGGATACAAGGTAGTGGTCGGAGACTTGGAGGGGAGTTGCAATGAGGTTAGTGGAAGAACAGCATCTAGTAAAGATGAGGTCGAGCGTATTGCCTGCCTTGTGAGTAGGGGGAAGGTGAGAGGGTGAGGTCAAAAGAGGAGAGGAGTGGAAAGAAGGAGGCAGAGAGGAAAGAGTCAAAGGTAGACGTGGGGAGGTTAAAGTCGCCCAGAACTGTGAGAGGTGAGCCGTCCTCAGGAAAGGAGCTTATCAAGGCATCAAGCTCATTGATGAACTCTCCGAGGGAACCTGGAGGGCGATAAATGATAAGGATGTTATGCTTGAAAGGGCTAGTAACTGTGACAGCATGGAATTCAAAGGAGGCGATAGACAGATGGGTAAGGGGAGAAAGAGAGAATGACCACTTGGGAGAGATGAGGATCCCGGTGCCACCACCCCGCTGACCAGAAGCTCTCGGGGTGTGCGAGAACACGTGGGCGGACGAAGAGAGAGCAGTAGGAGTAGCAGTGTTGTCTGTGGTGATCCATGTTTCCGTCAGTGCCAAGAAGTCGAGGTACTGGAGGGAGGCATAGGCTGAGATGAACTCTGCCTTGTTGACCGCAGATTGGCAGTTCCAGAGGCTACCGGAGACCTGGAACTCCACGTGGGTCGTGCGCGCTGGGACCACCAGGGTAGGGTGGCCGCGGCCACGCGGTGCGGAGCGTTTGTATGGTCTGTGCAGAGAGGAGAGAACAGGGATAAACAGACACATAGTTTACAGGCTACAGAAGAGGCTACGCTAATGCAAAGGAGATTGGAATGACAAGTGGACTACACGTCTCGAATGTTCAGAAAGTTAAGCTACGTAGCAAGAATCTTATTGACTAAAATGATTAAAATGATACAGTACTGCTGAAGTAGGCCAGCTGGCAGTGGGTGCGTTGTTGACACTACACTAATCAAGTCATTCCGTTGAGTGTAATAGTTTCTGCAGTGTTGCTATTCGGGGGCTAGCTGGCTAGCTAGCAGTGTTGTTTACGTTACGTTGCGTTAAAAGAACGACAATAGCTGGCTAGCGAACCTAGAAAATCGCTCTAGACTACACAATTATCTTTGATACAAAGACGGCTATGTAGCTAGCTATGTAGCTAGCTACGATCAAACAAATCAAACCGTTGTACTGTAATGAAATGAAGTGAAAATGTGATACTACCTGTGAATGCGACCGGGTTGTTGAGTTCTATTCAGAAGACGTTGGCTAGCGTTGGCTAGCTAGCAGAGTCTCCTACGTTAAGGACGACAAATAGCTGGCTAGCTAACCTCGGTAAATTAAGATAATCACTCTAACACTACACACTCTAAACCTAAACAACACAATTATCTTGGATACGATGATACGAAGACAGCAAAGACAGCTATGTAGCTAGCTAACACTACACTAATCAAGTCGTTCAGTTGAGTGTAATAGTTTCTCCAGTGCAGCTAATCAGTGGACGTTAGCTAGCTGGCTAGTGAAGACTACGTTAGGACGGCGAAATACGATAATTACGCAATTATCTTTGATACAAAGACGGCTATGTAGCTAGCTGAGAAGAAATTGCTAAGATTAGACAAATCAAACCGTTGTGCTATAATGAAATATAATGAAATCTAATGAAAAAGTTATACTACCCGCGGGAGCGAAGTGCAGATGGGACCACTCGCTCCAACCGGAAGACAAACATTTAGCTTTTTGTCCATCAACAAATGCTATGTCTGGCGCAAACCCAACACCTCTCATACTGCTGTGGGGATGTATTTAATCTGCAGAGACTGGGAAACTGGTCAGAATTGAAGGAATGATGGATGGCGCTAAATACATGGAAATTATTGAGGGAAACCTGTTTCAGTCTTCCAGAGATGTGAGACTGGGATGGAGGTTCACCTTCCAGCAGGACAATGACCCTAAGCATACTGCTAAAGCAACACTTGAGTGGTTTAACTTATTTGGGACTGGGGAGCAGTATTGAGTAGCTTGGCTGAATAAGGTGCCCAGAGTAAACTGCCTGCTACTCAGGACCAGTTGCTAATATATGCATAGTATTAGTATATTTGGATAGAAAACACTTTGACGTTTCTAAAACTGTTTGAATGATGTCTGTGAGTATAACAGAACTCATATGGCAGGCAAAAACCTGAGGAAAAATCCAACCAGGAAGTGGGAAATCTGTGGGTTGTAGTTTTTCAAGTCATTGCCTTTCGAATATACAGTGTATATGGGGTCATGTTGCACTTCCTAAGGCTTCCACTAGATGTCAACAGTCTTTAGAACCTTGTTTGAGACTTCTACTGTGAAGGAGGGGGAATGAGAGCTGATTGACTCAGAGGTCTGCCAGAGTGGAATAAGCTGATCACGCGCGCTCACGTGAGAGTTAGCTTGCGTTCCATTGCATTTCTACAGACAAAGGAATTCTCTGGTTGGAACATTATTGAAGATTTATGATAAAAACATCCTAAAGATTGATTCTATACTTCGTTTGACATGTTTCTACGAACTGTAATACGCCATTTCGTCTGAACCTTCGCCTGGACTTGCCCGCGTGTTGTGAGATTGGATTGTGTACTAAACGTGCGAACAAAAAGGAGTTATTTGGACATAAATGATGAACTTTATCGAACAAATCAAACATTTATTGTGGAATTGGGATTCCTGGGAGTGCATTCTGATGAAGATCATCAAAGGTAAGTGAATATTTATAATGCTATTTCTGACATGGCGGATATATTATGTATGGCTTGTTTAGTTGTCTGAGCGCTGTACTCAGTTTATTGCATGGTGTGCTTTTTAGGTAAAGCTTTTTTGAAATCTGACACAGCGGTTGCATTAAGGAGAAGTTTATCTAAAGTTTCATGCATAATAGTTGTATGTTTTATCAGTTTATTAAGAGGATTTCTGTAAATTGATGTGGCTCTCTGCAAAATCACCGGATGTTTTGGAAGCAAACCATTACTGAACGTAATGTGCCAATGTAAACTGAGATTTTTGTATATAAATAGGAACTTTATCAAACAAAACATACATGTATTGTGTAACATGAAGTCCTATGAGTTTCATCTGATGAAGATCATCAAAGGTTAGTGATTCATTTTATCTCTATTTCTGCTTTTTGTGACTCCTCTCTTTGGCTGAAAAAGTGTTTTTCTGTGACTTGGTGCAGACCTAACATAATCGTTTGGTGTGCTTTCGTCCTTAAGCCTTTTTAAAATCGGACACTGTGGCTGGATTTACAACTAAAATGGTGTGAAATACTTGTATTTTTGAGGAATTTTAATTATGGGATTTCTTTTGCTTTCAATTTGGCACCTTGCACTTTCACTAGCTGTTGTTGAGGTGGGACGCTACCGTCCCGAATATCCCAGAAAGGTTAAGGGGAAACATTTTAAATGTCTTGGAGTGGCCTAGTCAAAGCCCAGACATCAATTCAATTGAGAATCTGTGGTATGACTTAAAGATTGCTGTACACCAGCGGAACACATCCAACTTGAAGGAGCTGGAGCAGTTTTGCCTTGAAGAATGGGCAAACATCCCAGTGGCTAGAACTTGCCTAGCCATCTTGTCTCAAGAGGACCACAATGGAAATAAGTCCCAGACTTTATTGTGTTATCCTCAATGATTTAACAGTGGAAATAAGTCTGACTTTATTGTGTTATCCTCGATGATTTAACCGTGGAAATAAGTCCCAGACTTTATTGTGTTATCCTCAATGATTTAACAGTGGAAATAAGTCCCAGACTTTATTGTGTTATCCTTGATGATAACAATGGAAATAAGTCCCAGACTTTATTGTGTTATCCTCGATGATTTAACAATGGAAATAAGTCCCAGACTTTATTGTGTTATCCTCGATGATTTAACAATGGAAATAAGTCCCAGACTTTATTGTGTTATCCTCGATGATTTAACAGTGGAAATAAGTCCGACTTTATTGTGTTATCCTTGATGATTTAACAGTGGAAATAAGTCCCAGACTTTATTGTGTTATCCTCGATGATTTAACAGTGGAAATAAGTCCCAGACTTTATTGTGTTATCCTCGATGATTTAACAATGGAAATAAGTCCCAGACTTTATTGTGTGTTACCCACATTAGAAATAAGTCCCAGACTTTGTGTGTTATCCTCAATAATTTAACAGTGGAAATAAGTCTGACTTTATTGTGTTATCCTCAATGATTTAACAATGGAAATAAGTCCCAGACTTTATTGTGTGTTATCCTCAATGGAAATAAGTCCCAGACTTTATTATGTGTTATCCTCAAATGGAAATAAGTCCCAGACTTTCCAACTCACACTGTCGAACACATAGATCCCCTGAACTCAGCTCACTCTCCAGATCTCAATCACCTGAATTCTGATCACCTGTTCACACACCCGTATGTCATTATCACACACTATTTTGTTCAGTTCTTTGCACCCCATCATTGTGAGGTATTGTTTGTTATGATACTGATAAGGGAATTTATATGTTTAAGGTTATGACTAGAGCTCCACCCTGAAACGTAATTATTAGATTATGCAAAATGTATAATGAATAATTATACAAACATAACTATTAAGGTTTGGTCGGGACAAGTAGAAATGTGTGTGTGTGACTAAGAAAACACAGAGAACAATTAAACTATGCATGACCTGACCTGGTTAGAACTCTAAAAAACTTACGACAGGAAAGGGAGTCCTGTCAAGGTCCCTCTAATCTAGGGAGGGAGGGAACAGAATGGAACTGCCAGCTTGATAGTGATAAACGAGGAATGTGGACTGTGGGGAAAGATACAGCCCAGCTACTGTTTGTGTGTCTTTGTGTGCGTGTGATCCCCCTACTGTTTGTGTGACTGTATGTGCGTGTAAGTAGGTAGGGGGTGGGAGTTATAAAAAGACATGTCTTTGCACTTTTGGACTTCAGAACGTTCTCTGAATAAACCGTACGGACCTTTTGCATCAGCTGAGTCTTTTTCTAATTATTATTAAACCCAGGGCCTTACAAACCTCGGGGATTGGTCAAAGCTTAAACAATTGTTTAGGTATCATCATTGGGATTGAAAATTCTCATGACAGATGCACTTTTATTTGTTCCTGTTCCCTGCCTGTACTACGTCATTAGCCTTTACCCCGCCTGTACCGTTACCTGTTTGGACTCCCTGTGTATGACCTTCTGCCTGCCCCTGGACCCAGCTACCTGCCTCCTCCAGTGGTCCTTTACAAATAAACACCTCCTGCGCTTGAAACCAGCTCTCTGTCTCCCATCGTATTCATGACACCAGGCCTAAACCCCGATTGGTTTATATTCAAAATGATCAGATAAAAAGGAACGAAGTTGTACATCAAGCAAGGACTCAAAAATCTTAGAATAAAGAAGGTAGTCTTGAAAAGGGGCAATAGTTGTCAACATCATTTGTATCCCCCACCCTTGTGGAGTGGCAGCACATACACTGATTTCCATTTTGGAATAACAATGTTAAATCAAAACTGTGAGCCACTGAGCCAGCAATAAAGGGAGCTGCACACTTAAGCAGAACAGGCTCCAAATGATCAGCCCCTGTGGATTTTTTTTCCCTCAAATTTGAGCAAAGCATCCAGGACTTTTTTTTATCAGTGAATTTACAAAAATAAATCTCCTGACCAGCATTTTCAGTATCATTCAATAGATTTTCACCATCTACATCCAAACTACTCTTTTCAAGAGCTTGCTTTGAAATACAGTCAAGTATATAGCCCCAAAGATAAAATGGTGATTGAATTATTTAATGATATCAATTTTGTCAGTAATAGGGCCAGAATCTAAATGAATTTATTGGGGGTGAGAAAAGGAGACACAACCCTTCAGTGTACATTCAGATAGTTTATTAACATAATAATCAGATTTAGCTTTTTTAACTAGTTTTACACACAGATTTATCAATCGCCTTAAAGACTGCCAACCTGGGCCCGAGTCTGGGAATCTAGCTTTGGCTCAGGCAGCATCTCTGTTGTGTATGAGTTCAGATAGCTCTGGATGGAACCAAGGACAATAATAATTGAATTATCAGTTTTTTAAAGGGAGTATGTATATCTACAATACAATTGAAAACATTTGAGAAGTGGTTCAGAGCCAAATCCGGGTCAGGTATAGATGCAGTACAATCAAAGTTACCAAAATGAAGGTCACAATAGAAGGCATGTTCATTGAAATGTTTGTTGATAAAACAAGGTCTGGATCTAGGCATCTCTATATCCCTGAAACACACAATGAGACAGTGGTCACTAAATATCCAAAGCAAATACCCCACTCCCAGCATATTTCTCTGTAATATGTGTAAATATGAGGTCAATCAAAGTCGATTTCATAGGGTCCTTTAAGTTTGGACGAATAGGCTTTGTAATCAGCTGAGACAAATTTAGATGAGTACAAAAATCCTTTAAACAGTCAGCATCCTGCGTTCCCCGTGCAATATTAAAATCTCCAGCGATCAACACCTCTGGGGTAGTAAAAATGGCAATTAAATCAGTGAGTTTGTTTAAATCAAATCAAATAAATGTTTATTTGTCACATACACATGGTTAGCAGATGTTAATGCGAGTGTAGCGAAATGCTTGTGCTTCTAGGTCCGACAATGCAGTAATAACCAACAAGTAATCTAGCTAACAATTCCAAAACCACTACCTTATAGACACAAGTGTAAGGGGATAAAGAATATGTACATAAAGATAT
Source organism: Oncorhynchus gorbuscha (assembly GCF_021184085.1). Lineage (NCBI taxonomy): Eukaryota > Metazoa > Chordata > Actinopteri > Salmoniformes > Salmonidae > Oncorhynchus > Oncorhynchus gorbuscha. The sequence goes on along the minus strand of NC_060173.1, from coordinate 68,564,266 downwards.
ATGAATGAGTGATGGTACAGAGCGGCATAGGCAAGATACAGTAGATGGTATAGAGTACAGTATATACATATGAGATGAGTATGTAAACAGTGGCATAGTTAAAGTGGCTAGTGATACATGTATTACATAAAGATGCAGTAGATGATATATAGTACAGTATATATGTATACATATGAGATGAATAATGTAGGGTATGTAAACATTATATTAGGTAGCATTGTTTAAAGTGGCTAGTGATATATTTTACATCATTTCCCATCAATTCCCATTATTAAAGTGGCTGGAATTGAGTCCGTGTGTTGGCAGCAGCCACTCAATGTTAGTGGTGGCTGTTTAACAGTCTGATGGCCTTGAGATAGAAGCTGTTTTTCAGTCTCTCGGTCCCAGCTTTGATGCACCTGTACTGATCTCGCCTTCTGGATGATAGCGGGGTGAACAGGCAGTGGCTCGGGTGGTTGTTTTCCTTGATGATCTTTATGACCTTCCTGTAACATCGGCTGGTGTAGGTGTCCTGGAGGGCAGGTAGTTTGCCCCCGGTGATGCGTTGTGCAGACCTCACTACCCTCTGGAGAGCCTTACGGTTGTGGGCGGAGCAGTTGCCGTACCAGGCGGTGATGCAGCCGCCAGGATGCTCTCGATTGTGCATATGTAGAAGTTTGTGAGTGCTTTTGGTGACAAGCCAAATTTCTTCAGCCTCCTGAGGTTGAAGAGGCGCTGCTGCGCCTTCTTCACGATGCTGTCTGTGTGGGTGGACCAATTCAGTTTGTCTGTGATGTGTACGCAGAGGAACTTAAAACTTACTACCCTCTCCACTACTGTTCCATCGATGTGGATAGGGGGGTGTTCCCTCTGCTGTTTCCTGAAGTCCACAATCATCTCCTTAGTTTTGTTGACGTTGAGTGTGAGGTCATTTTCCTGACACCACACTCCGAGGGCCCTCACCTCCTCCCTGTAGGCCGTCTCGTCATTGTTGGTAATCAGTACACATTAGTACATACTTCTTGGTGGAGGGTGGGATATAGATTCCTATAACTGTTATTTTTGAGTTTGAAGACTGAAGACTTAAACTGAAGACTTTAAAGGCAACAATTGAAATTGTTTAAGACTGGAGGTAGCCTTCAACAGAGACACATAAAGAAGATTATTTATGTAAATAGCAGCACCACCACCTTTGCCTTTCCAGCCCTAAACACATTGTAACCATCCATAGAAACGTCAGAGTCCAGGGTTTTATCAGTTAACCAGGTTTCAGATCAAATACAAATATCAGTGTCTGCCTGAGAGGCCCAGATCTTGACTTGATCGATATTAGATAATACTGTAGACTACGAATGTTAAGATGTCAAAATGTAAAACCTTTTCTGCATTTAAAATCAATACAAATCAAATTAAATTGAGTTTTCAGAACAACAGGAGACTCAAAGATTGGATTATACCTATTAGGAAAAGAAAAACAAAGTAGGAATATCAATTACATGTCATGTTTTGTCTTATATTGTCTTGTCATTTTGCTTTTCCTTCTGTTCGTTTTCCCCCTGCTGGTCTTTTTAGGTTCGTTCCCCTTTTTCTCTCTCCCTCTCTCTCTCTCTTCTCTCTATCGTTCCGTTCCTGCTCCCAGCTGTTCCTATTCCCCTAATCAATCATTTAGTCTTCCCACACCTGTTCCATATCTATTTACCGCTCCGATTTGTCTAGGAGTATTGCTATTTCCTTAAACTGGATTAAAGACTCTGTTTTCGCCAAGTCGCTTTTGGGTCCTCATTCACCTGCATAACAGAAGGATCCGACCAAAGAATGGACCCAGCGACTACAGACGCTCGTAACACTGCCGTCGAGATCCAAGGAGCCATGCTCGGCAGACACGAGCAGGAATTGTCTGCTGCTCGCCATGCCGTGGAGAACCTGGCCGCTCAGGTTTCCGACCTCTCTGGACAGTTCCAGAGTCTTCGTCTCGTGCCACCTGTTACTTCCTGGCCTGCCGAGCCTCCGGAACCTAGGGTTAATAACCCACCTTGCTACTCCGGGCAGCCCACGGAGTGCCGCTCCTTTCTCACCCAGTGTGATATTGTGTTCTCTCTCCAACCCAACACATACTCTAGAGAGAGAGCTCGGGTTGCTTACGTCATTTCACTCCTTACTGGCCGGGCTCGAGAGTGGGGCACAGCTATCTGGGAGGCAAGGGCTGATTGCTCTAACAATTACCAGAACTTTAAAGAGGAGATGATTCGGGTTTTTGACCGTTCAGTTTTTGGTAGGGAGGCTTCTAGGGCCCTGGCTTCCCTATGCCAAGGTGATCGATCCATAACGGATTACTCTATTGAGTTTCGCACTCTTGCTGCCTCTAGTGACTGGAACGAGCCGGCGCTGCTCGCTCGTTTTCTGGAGGGACTCCACGCAGTGGTTGAAGATGAGATTCTCTCCCGGGAGGTTCCTTCAAGTGTGGACTCTTTGATTGCTCTCGCCATCCGCATAGAACGACGGGTAGATCTTCGTCACCAGGCTCGTGGAAGAGAGCTCGCGTCAACGGTGTTTCCCTGCTCCGCATCGCAACCATCTCCCTCCTCTGGCTCAGAGACTGAGCCCATGCAGCTGGGAGGTATTCGCATCTCGACTAAGGAGAGGGAACGGAGGATCACCAACCGCCTGTGCCTCTATTGCGGACTTGCTGGACATTTTGTTAATTCATGTCCAGTAAAAGCCAGAGCTCATCAGTAAGCGGAGGGCTACTGGTGAGCGCTACTACTCAGGTCTCTCCATCTAGATCCTGTACTACTTTGTCGGTCCATCTACGCTGGACCGGTTCGGGTGCTACATGCAGTGCCTTGATAGACTCTGGGGCTGAGGGTTGTTTCATGGACGAAGCATGGGCTCGGAAACATGACATTCCTTTCAGAGAGTTAGACAAGCCTACACCCATGTTCGCCTTAGATGGTAGTCATCTTCCCAGTATCAGATTTGAGACACTACCTTTAACCCTCACAGTATCTGGTAACCACAGTGAGACTATTTCTTTTTGATTTTTCGTTCACCTTTTACACCTGTTGTTTTGGGTCATCCCTGGCTAGTATGTCATAATCCTTCTATTAATTGGTCTAGTAATTCTATCCTATCCTGGAACGTTTCTTGTCATGTGAAGTGTTTAATGTCTGCCATCCCTCCCGTTTCTTCTGTCCCCACTTCTCAGGAGGAACCTGGCGATTTGACAGGAGTGCCTGAGGAATATCATGATCTGCGCACGGTCTTCAGTCGGTCCCGAGCCAACTCCCTTCCTCCTCACCGGTCGTATGATTGTAGTATTGATCTCCTTCCGGGGACCACTCCTCCTCGGGGTAGACTATACTCTCTGTCGGCTCCCGAACGTAAGGCTCTCGAGGATTATTTGTCTGTGTCTCTTGACGCCGGTACCATAGTGCCTTCTTCCTCTCCGGCCGGGCGGGGTTTTTTTGTTAAGAAAAAGGACGGTACTCTGCGCCCCTGCGTGGATTATCGAGGCTGAATGACATAACGGTTAAGAATCGTTATCCGCTTCCCCTTATGTCATCAGCCTTCGAGATTCTGCAGGGAGCCAGGTGCTTTACTAAGTTGGACCTTCGTAACGCTTACCATCTCGTGCGCATCAGAGAGGGGGACGAGTGGAAAACGGCGTTTAACACTCCGTTAGGGCATTTTGAGTACCGGGTTCTGCCGTTTGGTCTCGCCAATGCGCCAGCTGTTTTTCAGGCATTAGTTAATGATGTTCTGAGAGACATGCTGAACATCTTTGTTTTTGTCTATCTTGACGATATCCTGATTTTTTCACCGTCACTCGAGATTCATGTTCAGCACGTTCGACGTGTTCTACAGCGCCTTTTAGAGAATTGTCTCTACGTGAAGGCTGAGAAGTGCTCTTTTCATGTCTCCTCCGTTACTTTTCTCGGTTCCGTTATTTCCGCTGAAGGCATTCAGATGGATTCCGCTAAGGTCCAAGCTGTCAGTGATTGGCCCGTTCCAAGGTCACGTGTCGAGTTGCAGCGCTTTCTAGGTTTCGCTAATTTCTATCGGCGTTTCATTCGTAATTTCGGTCAAGTTGCTGCCCCTCTCACAGCTCTTACTTCTGTCAAGACGTGTTTTAAGAGGTCCGGTTCCGCCCAGGGAGCTTTTGATCTTCTAAAAGAACGTTTTACGTCCGCTCCTATCCTCGTTACTCCTGACGTCACTAGACAATTCATTGTCGAGGTTGACGCTTCAGAGGTAGGCGTGGGAGCCATTCTATCCCAGCGCTTCCAGTCTGACGATAAGGTTCATCCTTGCGCTTATTTTTCTCATCGCCTGTCGCCATCTGAACGCAACTATGATGTGGGTAACCGCGAACTGCTCGCCATCCGCTTAGCCCTAGGCGAATGGCGACAGTGGTTGGAGGGGGCGACCGTTCCTTTTGTCGTTTGGACAGACCATAAGAACCTTGAGTACATCCGTTCTGCCAAACGACTTAATGCTCGTCAAGCTCGTCAAGCTCGTTGGGCGTTGTTTTTCGCTCGTTTCGAGTTTGTGATTTCTTACCGTCCGGGTAGCAAGAACACCAAGCCTGATGCCTTATCCCGTCTTTTTAGTTCTTCTGTGGCTTCTACTGATCCCGAGGGGATTCTTCCTTATGGGCGTGTTGTCGGGTTGACAGTCTGGGGAATTGAAAGACAGGTTAAGCAAGCACTCACGCACACTGCGTCGGCGCGCGCTTGTCCTAGTAACCTTCTTTTCGTTCCTGTTTCCACTCGTCTGGCTGTTCTTCAGTGGGCTCACTCTGCCAAGTTAGCTGGTCATCCCGGTGTTCGAGGCACTCTTGCGTCTATTCGCCAGCGCTTTTGGTGGCCGACTCAGGAGCGTGACACGCGCCGTTTCGTGGCTGCTTGTTCGGACTGCGCGCAGACTAAGTCAGGTAACTCTCCTCCTGCCGGTCGTCTCAGACCGCTCCCCCATTCCTTCTCGACCATGGTCTCACATCGCCCTAGACTTCATTACCGGTCTGCCTTTGTCTGCGGGGAAGACTGTGATTCTTACGGTTGTCGATAGGTTCTCTAAGGCGGCACATTTCATTCCCCTCGCTAAACCTCCTTCCGCTAAGGAGACGGCACAAATCATCATCGAGAATGTGTTCAGAATTCATGGCCTCCCGTTAGACGCCGTTTCAGACAGAGGCCCGCAATTCACGTCACAGTTGTGGAGGGAGTACTGTCGTCTGATTGGTGCGTCCGTCAGTCTCTCTTCCGGGTTTCATCCCCAGTCGCATACTACGCAGCCTTTCTTTCAGAAACCCTGCGTCTTGGGCAGAACAGCTCCCCTGGGCAGAATACGCTCACAACTCGCTTCCTTCGTCTGCTACCGGGTTATCTCCGTTTCAGAGTAGTCTGGGTTACCAGCCTCCTCTGTTCTCATCCCAGCTTGCCGAGTCCAGCGTTCCCTCCGCTCAAGCGTTTGTCCAACGTTGTGAGCGCACCTGGAGGAGGGTGAGGTCTGCACTTTGCCGTTACAGGGCACAGACTGTGAGAGCCGCCAATAAACGTAGGATTAAGAGTCCTAGGTATTGTTGCGGCCAGAGAGTGTGGCTTTCCACTCGCAACCTTCCTCTTACGACAGCCTCTCGTAAGTTGACTCCGCGGTTCATTGGTCCGTTCCGTGTCTCCCAGGTCGTCAATCCTGTCGCTGTGCGACTGCTTCTTCCGCGACATCTTCGTCGCGTCCATCCTGTCTTCCATGTCTCCTGTGTCAAGCCCTTTCTTCGCACCCCCGTTCGTCTTCCCTCCCCCTCCCGTCCTTGTCGAGAGCGCACCTATTTACAAGGTACGTAGGATCATGGACATGCGTTCTCGGGGACGGGGTCACCAATACTTAGTGGATTGGGAGGGTTACGGTCCTGAGGAGAGGAGTTGGGTTCCGTCTCGGGACGTGCTGGACCGTTCACTGATTGATGATTTCCTCCGTTGCCGCCAGGATTCCTCCTCGAGTGCGCCAGGAGGCGCTCGGTGAGTGGGGGGGTACTGTCATGTTTTGTCTTATATTGTCTTGACATTTTGCTTTTCCTTCTGTTCGTTTTCCCCCTGCTGGTCTTTTTAGGTTCGTTCCCCTTTTTCTCTCTCCCAATCTCTCTCTCTTCTCTCTATCGTTCCGTTCCTGCTCCCAGCTGTTCCTATTCCCCTAATCAATCATTTAGTCTTCCCACACCTGTTCCCTATCTTTTCCCCTGATTAGAGTCCCTATTTCTCCCCTTGTTTTCCGTTTCTGTCCTGTCGGATCCTTGTCTATTGTTCACCGTGCTGTGTCTTTGTATCGCCCTGTCGTGTCGTGTTTCCCTCAGATGCTGCGTGGTGAGCAGGTGTCTGAGTCTGCTACGGTCAAGTGCCTTCCCGAGGCAACCTGCAGTTTATTATCGAGTCTCCAGTCAGTTCTCGTGATTACGAGTGAAATTGTTTTTATGCTTTATTTACCGCTCCGATTTGTCTAGGAGTATTGCTATTTCCTTAAACTGGATTAAAGACTCTGTTTTCGCCAAGTCGCTTTTGGGTCCTCATTCACCTGCATAACATTACATTTCTCCGGTTAGCACCATTAGGCATGTCACCACGTTCAGATACAACATGTGGAACTCTCACAGTGACCAAAGAGGAGAGAGTAAAAACTGACTTAAATGTAATGCTAATATTGTCCTCACATCATACTGTGATCATACTGTCATCATTGTTCGGTAAGATAATATAACATAAAAACAACAAGACAATATAAGATAACACAAACCAGCACAGTCACAGTGGAGAACCATACAGTCACCATCGGTTAGTTAGACTGCGTTTAACCCTGTACCCAACAAAATATGACACGACAAAAAAACGACACAACACATCTCTGTCAGGACGACAGCGTTGACTGCATAACACAGGACAGCGCAACACACCAAGGTGCTCGCCACCCGTTTCAATAACTAATAGTACACCGTCCACCCAGCAGATGGCACTGTCACCTAAGGAAATAGCAGAGAACAGTCTACACTGCAGTGTTTGGCTGCAGATGTGTTCTGAAAACTGTTAAAAGAGCATCCCTCTTCTCAATTACCCCCCTAGCTAACCAACTCAATTGTCTTCTTCCTCATACCGATATGCTTTATACATCCAGACACATGAAAAGAGATTAGGTGAATAGGGCCCATGAACCAAAACACGCTTGCATCACGTGAAGGAAGTCATGTTGGCCTTCATCCAGATACCGAGTGAAAAGTACCCTAATCTCAAATCAACCCAAAGCCCCTACCATCTAGATTCTAGATGCAAGGCACTTATGGAGATCTGACAGGATTGGATAGGGGTCCGTAAACATGGCCTATCAGAGGGCAAGATGGAGCTGCCACCATATTTCTTACAGCTATCAAATCCTCTCAGATCTACACAAGTACCTAGGGGGGGAGACACAAGGGGCTGATTTGGGATTCAGAAGGTTAGAGTACAATGATATATTGGTACACAAAATGCTCCGCTAGGAAAGCTGTATGATGAATTGATTGATTTTATTAGATGAATTAAAACATGCTAAAAAAAACATTTTTTAAAGCTCATCGTGTGCCGGCAGGCTCAGACAATATCAATGATAGGAGCATGCTGCGTAAATGGACAATTAGACATAGCCGGGGGATGTAGGGGTGCTGCAGGACCCCCTGATAAATAAAAGTTACAAAAAATCTTTGTTTCACTGAACATGTCATACAAATAAAGGCATTTTAATTTATATGAAGAGAGCCTTATTCCTCCTTTCTATTTGATGATCAATTTACCCCTTTAACCAAATAGCACATTCTATCTACAAAGACCTACTGTCTACCCTAGCAGTGCTGCCCCCTTCTTCATATTTTTATATAAGAATATAAGATACTTCATAAAGTGAAGGTAATAATGGCACTGAGTGTACAAAACAGTAATATTCAGTTGCACCCCCTTTTGCCCTCAGAACAACCTCAATTTGTCAGGGCATGGACTACACAGTGCCAAAAGCGTTCCACAGGGATGCTGGCCCATTGTGACTCCAATGCTTCCCACAGTTCTGTCGAATTGGCTGGATGTCCTTTGGGTGGTGGACCATTCTTGATACACCCCGAAACTGTTGAGTGTGAAAAACCCAGCAGCGTTGCAGTTCTTGACACACTCAAACCGGTGAGCTTTGCACCTACTACTTTGGATTTTAAATGATACAAAATGCAGAATGTCAGTTTTAATTTGAGGGTATTTCCATCCATATTGGGTTAGCAGTTTAGAAATTACAACACTTTTTGTGCATATTCCTCCCATTTTAGGGAACCAAAAGTATTGGGACAAAATCACATATCTGTATTAAAGTAGTGAAAAGTTCAGTATTTTGTCCTATATTCCTCGCACGGGTTTCATATTATTTTGCACCCAATAGAAATTAAAGGTAAATTTGTAGTGTCATTTTGGAGTCACAGGTATAGAATATGTTTCTACACTTCTACATTAACGTGAATGCTACCATGATTATAGATGATCCTGAATTAATTGTGAATCATGATGTTAGAGAAAGCTACAGAAGCACAAATATCATACCCCCCCCCAAAAAAATATTGGGGGTATGATATTTGAGTCTAACTTTCTCAGTCATAATTATTCACCATTCATTCAGGATTATCAGTAATCATGGTAGCATTCACATATTCTATTATTATTTACAAATAATGATTATTCGTATATTATTTCCAAAATGACACAATACATTATTTACCATTCATTTCTGGCGGGTAAGAGCGTTGGGCCAGTAACCGAAAGGTTGCTGGATCGAATCCACCGAGCTGACAAGGTAAAAATATGTCATTCTTCCCCTGAGCAAGGCTGTCAACCCACTATTCCCCGGGCGCGTGGATGTCGATTAAGGTTGCCCCCCCGCACCTCTCTGATTCAAAGGGGTTGGGTTAAATGCGAAAAACACATTTTAGTTGAATGCATTCAGTTGTACAACTGACTAGGTATCCCCCTTTTCTATGTACATAAAGTGTTGTAATTTCTAAACGGTTCACCCGATATGGATGAAATGATTTGTATCATTTCAAATCCAAAGTGCTGGAGTACAGAGCCAAAACAACAACAAAAAACGTCATTGTCCCAATACTTTTGGAGCTCACGGTTGGTGCCAAAAGGCCTTTATTTGAAATTACGCAATACTGTACAAACAAACCAAAATGGATTTATATGCCATAGTTGATCAAATATATCTGATATTTCTGCCCACACAATTCCACACACATAAATGAATTTAATCTGAAAGAACATTCACAGTCATGTACCAACATATGTCCTTTCACCCTTTATTTATAACTATATTCCTTTGGGTTGTTCTACTACAGAACATGAAACCTGGATTCAAATAGAATTAAGTGGTTATAAGCAAACTGACAGTAAGTGTACAATGAAACACTGGAGACTGGGAGAGACACAGGCACAATTAACAAAGACAACAGGGGAATCACATGGAATTATAGCTATAAAGTTCAAGCATTTCAATCATCATATTTCATAAATTAAAGTTATAGCGACAACATACAAATAATGTGTATCCATTGTTTTGGTGCGGTATTGTATAGCTATATTGTAATAAAATAATCTCCTAAAACGATATAATAGCAAGATGACACAACGTCCTGTAGCTTGTAGACTTAGATCATTTATATGACTCTCATTTTGTATTTCCAGATAATCACTCCCTGACATTCACAACTAAAAGGACAGTGATGCTAATCAAACGTTGTCGTGACAGGGTACCACATAGAGATTCTGTTTAATGGACACTATAAAAACTTCCTGCATAGAAAAAAATCAGCATGGAAAAGTACAGATGTCAATGGTACTCTAAAATCAGTGGTTCCAAAACTCTGCATTGAGGTATTGACCCTTGTTTGATGTTCCACCAAACCAGTGGAGAACGACTGCCCCCTCTCATTGAAGCCACAAAGTTCAAGGTCGACCGCAATACTGCAGGCATTGTTTGCAGAAAACAGGATCTCCACTTACAGTGAATGGGAAAAGGGCAATCTTTGTGAAGACAATCATGGTACCAATAATTGCTTCTATTACACCAGATGTGTGTCCTTGATCCAATTGTTTTAAAATCGCACACAGAAGAAGTTATAAGGACAAATGACCCCCACGATGAAATCGGGAAGGGGAGGGGGGACTCTGGATCTGTCTCCGTCTGTTATGCAATATCTCAAACAGCACTGGCCAGATTTGGACAAAACTTATTGAATGATGCGTCTTGCCATAGAGATCAGTAATTTACAAAATTACACTGATTGGCCAGATGGTGGCGCTACAACAAGCAATTGAAAATGCAATCTTTGAATGGTCACACCGCTAACCCCATTTGACCTAAAGTCATGAAATTCGGGACATAGGTCGCTCTCCTCACAAGGAAAAAATTTGCCTCAGGGAGCCATAACGTCTGCCATGATGGATTTTCCTCAATTTAGAATTTTGTGAGAAAAAAAATTAAAACGCTACTCCTCAAGCACCGGATGACCGATTTGCACGAAACTTGACCTTAAAACGCTACTCCTCAGGCACCGAATGACCGATCTGCAAGAAACTTGACCTTAAAACGCTACTCCTCAGGCACCGAATGACCGATCTGCAAGAAACCTGACCTTAAAACGCTACTCCTCAGGCACCGAATGACCGATCTGCAAGAAACCTCGACCTTAAAACGCTACTCCTCAGGCACCGAATGACCGATCTGCACGAAACTAGACCTTAAAACGCTACTCCTCTGGCACCAAATGACCGATCTGCAAGAAACTTGACCTTAAAACGCTACTCCTCTGGCACCGAATGACCGAACTGCACGAAACTTGACCTGAAAACGCTACTCCTCTGGCACCGAATGACCAATCTGCACGAAACTTGACCTTAAAACGCTACTCCTCAGGCACCGAATGACCGATCTGTACGAAACTTGACCTTAAAACGCTACTCCTCAGGCACCGAATGACCGATCAGCACGAAACTAGACCTTAAAACGCTACTCCTCTGGCACCAAATGACCGATCTGCACGAAACTTGACCTGAAAACGCTACTCCTCTGGCACCGAATGACCAATCTGCACGAAACTTGACCTTAAAATGCTACTCCTCAGGCACCGAATGACCGATCTGTACGAAACTTGACCTTAAAACGCTACTCCTCAGGCACCGAATGACCGATCAGCACGAAACTAGACCTTAAAACGCTAATCCTCTGGCACCGAATGACCGATCTGCACGAAACTTGACCTTAGAACGCTACTCCTCTGGCATCGAATGACCGTTCTGCACGAAACATGACCTTAAAACGCTACTCTCCTCTGGCACCGAATGACCGATCTGCACGAAACATCATTGGGAAAAGGTCCCTCAACGCATTCCTTTCCAGACTAGTAGCTAAAACAACTTTGCCGCTATTGACCAATAAACATTCACACGGGCATGGTCTGGCACATAAATGCATATAAATCAGTTAAGAAAATCCGTATTGTAACAATATTTGGTACACATGTTGCAAACACTGTTTAAACTCAACATATGCAAGAACAATCATATCGACTACACGGTGGCGCAATAACAGGTACATGTTTATATCTCTTGATCTGTTTGACTAAGTGATTAAATTTGGCACCCATGCTCAGGGATATGAGTCTAGCTTACCCACACGATTTATCAGACACCACTGGCCCGAGTTTGACTAAACTTGGGTGAATGATGCATCTTGCTACATAGATCCGCCATTTCCAAAATTACACTGATTGGCCAAAGGGTGCACTGTAGTAATCACGTGTATGTGCATAAGTCACACACAAAATCTCAGATACCACTTGCCCGATTTTGATGAAACTTGGGTGAATGATGAGTCTTGCCACACAGATCCATCACTTACAAAATTACACGGATTGGCCCAAGGGGGACGACTTGTTTATTGTTGCCTCGTTTTAGTTGCGAATTGCAGCCTGCAGTATCCCGGTCGGACTTTAACCTTTGATACTCAATGAGATGGGGAAGCACTGAGCTATCCTGCAATATCACTTCCTGGAGTAGCTCATACTGCGTATGTTATGTATTCTATAGACGCCACCTTAACTGACTTTTTGGGCTTCAAATGGGCTATTGAGTCTTCACATAGGAATTCATGGTGTCATGGGATTGGCTTTGTACATTCATATAGAGTCTTTAAACCAAACAGCTAAAGCGTTGTTTCTAACAATCAACGTTCTTGAAATGGCCTTAACTGCAAACCGAGAGACATTTTCCTGTGTCTACAAGCCACCATTTTGAGAAAAAACTGATCATAACGTCCCACAGATGTAAGATGGCTGCTGATGGAGAGACTTGCGAGGAGGATGTCCACGCTGTCACTTCCCCAATCAGTCAAGTATGAATGGGATATGCTTGAAAAAACCTTGAAAGAACGTTTCAAGAAATGTTTCAACCACCAGAGTACTGTGTTGACACTGAGCGCTCAGAGCTATAGTTGTCTATCCTAGTTCTCGTTCGATATGTGAGCGTGGTTGAATTTTCTGAGTTTTCCCTTTAAATATCTATGAGGTCATCACCGCTCTCGTCACTCTCAACGGTCAGCTGACGCGTCCACCATTTCTTGACCTCTGACCCAGAGGAGGCTTCGTCACTCACAGGGTTCATCTTACACACCATGGACTTGACACTGGTACGACCTGGACAGATAGAGAGAGAAGAGACAGTATGTGAGAATCTGTTGGCATACAGCATTGCTCCAATGTTATTTTTCTAGATTCCTAGGCTTTAGTCATGCAGATGACATGGTTCGACACACATTGACACTGGTCAGTCACATTGGTTTCGTGAGCACAGAGTTGATCTTTGTTGACACTGCACACACACACGAGCGCACATACACAAACGTGACTGACCTGCAGGTAGTCTCCACTGGCCCAGTTTCCTCTGAGGGCGTTCTGAGGAGTCCTGTCTGTATCCCCCACGGTCTGACAGAGTAGGACTCAGCAGCTGTTGGAGACCACTCAACTACAGGTAGGTAGGTGTAGAAAAGATTTATAGTACATGTATGAAACATTGTACAATTTCCTGTTATGAGCATTCACCCAAAAAATTGTACTGCGAGTTTATCACCTGGCATATAAGTACCTACTACAGACTGTACAGAAAAACTTACCATATAAACTCTACCATCTTTTCCATCTTGCTGGTGTGAGGTTTGTGTGGTTCAATTAATGTTTGTGCGTGTGTGTGTGGTTGTGTGCGCGCGTGTGTGTACCTCTGGTTGTGTTGAATGGTCCTGGTTAGCGTTGATGTCCTCACTAGGCAGGGTGGTCTGTATGCTGGGGGGGTTGAGGAAGCGACTGAGCTCCTGCTGCTGGCTCTCTCTCAGGCTGTGGATGATGCTGCACGACTGCTGCTGCTTCTGTAGCAGGAGAGGCAGGGAGAAAGAGTCCTTAAAGGATACTATACAGCACAGAACAAACCACAAAAGCTATGGAACAGTGTATACAAACACGACTTCTGTGTATTCTGTAGGGGAAGTGACAGGAGAGTGGATCCTCACAAAACAGAACAATTGGTTCTCTCAAAATACAAAACTACACAAGTGGAAATTCCTTCAAGCATGACTGTTGCTGTTACTGTAGGAGAGCGAGTGCAGTGGGTCCTCACAAAACACCTTGCAGCACAAGGCAGTAAGTCCACAAGAACAATCAACTCAATTGGTGTGTGTTTGTGTGTGTATATACAGTTGAAGTCGGAAGTTTACATACACCTTAGCCAAATACATTTAAAGTCAGATTTTCACAATTCCTGAGATTTAATCCTCATAAAAATTCCTTGTTTTAGGTCAGTTAGGGTCACCACTTTATTTTAAGAACGTGAAATGTCAGAATAATAGTAGAGAGAATGATTTATTTCAGCTTTTATTTCTTTCATCACATTCCCAGTGGGTCAGAAGTTTACATACATTCAATTAGTATTTGGTAGCATTGGCTTTAAATTGTTTAACTTGAGTCAAATGTTTTGGGTAGCCGTCCACAAGCATCCCACAATAAGTTGGGTGAATTTTGGCCAATTCCTCCTGACAGAGCTGGTGTAACTGAGTCAGGTTTGTAGGCCTCCTTGCTTGCAAACGCTTTTTCAGTTCTGCCCACAAATGTTCTATAGGATTGAGGTCAGGGCTTTGTGATGGCCATTCAAATACCTCAACTTTATTGTCCTTAAGTCATTTTGTCACAACTTTAGAAGTACGCTTGGGGTCATTGTCCATTTGGAAGACCCATTTGTGACCAAGCTTTAACTGATGTCTTGAGATGTTGCGTCAATATATCCACATCATTTTCCAACCTCATGATGCCATCTATTTTGTGAAGTGCACCAGTTCCTCCTGCAGCAAAGCACTCCCACCACATGATGCTGCCACCCGTGTGCTTCACGGTTGGGATAGTGTTCTTCGGCTTGTCTCCCCCTTTTTCCTCCAAACATAACGATGGTCATTATGGCCAAACCGTTCTATTTTTGTTTCATCAGACCAGAGGAACTTTCTCCAAAAAGTATGATCTTTCTCCCCATGTGCAGTTACAAACTGTAGTCTGGCTTTCTTTATGGCAGTTTTGGAGCAGTGGCTTCTTCCTTGCTGAGCGGCCTTTCAGGTTATGTGGATATAGGACTCGTTTTACTGTGGATATAGATACTTTGTACCTGTTTCCTCCAGCATCTTCACAAGGTCCTTTGCTGTTGTTCTGGGATTGATTTGCAATTTTTGCACCAAAGTATGTTCATCTCTAGGAAACAGAATACGTCTCCTTCCTGAGCGGTATGACGGCTGGAAATTGCTCCCAAGGATGAACAAAACTTGTGGAGATCTACAATGTTTTTCTGATATCTTGGCTGATTTCCTTTGATTTTCCCATGATGTCAAGCAAAGAGGCCCTGAGTTTGAAGATAGGCCTTGAAATACTTCCACAGGTACACCTCCAATTGACTCAAATGATGTCAATTAGCCTATCAGAAGTTGCTGAAGCCATGACATAGTTTTCTGGAATTTTCCAAGCTGTTTAAAGGCATAGTCAACTTAGTATATGTAAACTTCTGTCCTACTGGAATTGTGATACAGTGAATTTTAAGTAAAATAATCTGTCTGTAAACCGTTGTTGGAAAAATTATAATATATACTGTATATACACAGTACGAGTCAAAAGTTTGGACACACCTACTCATTCCAGGGTTTTTCTTTATTTGTACTATTTTCTGCATTGTAGAATAATAGTGAAGGCATTAAAACTATGAAATAACACATATGGAATCATATAGTAACCAAAAAAGAGACACTACATGATCCACCACCCAAAGCACATCCAGCCAACTTGACAACTGTGGAAAGCATTGGAGTCAACATGGGCCAGCATCCCTGTGGAATGCCCGGACGAATGATGCGGTGCTTAAGGCAAAAGGAGGGGGGAGGGGGTGCAAGTCAATAAAGTATGGTGTTCTTAATGTTTGGATCTCTCTTACAGCACGGATGCGTTTGAGGCACTTCTTGAGCCACATGCGTATGGTCTGCTTGGCCACCTCTTCTTCTATGGTGTACTCCAGCTGCTCTCTAGCCAGCAGCTCCTCCAGCTGTAGAGACTTCCTGATATCCACTGAACGGTATGACAACATACTGCAGAAACACAGGAGGACATGGAAGAGAAAGAAGAGAAGAATGACGTAACTGTGGGCTAAAATAACTGTGGGCTAAAAATACATCCTAATAAACGACAACTATATAATGTTTTACAAGAACTAAATAGGACTACAGAACAATATGAAAACACACTGTGGGAAGCAATACAGCCCCCCCCCCCACACACAAAAAAACCTATATTAGTATTAAGCATGTGTGTTTAGTGTGCACGTTGTGGAAAGTGTGGTCTATGTGTGTGTGCTATTGTCACCTGAGCACGTCGTGGAAGGTGACGTCCCCTCCGTTGTGCAGCCTCTCCATCTCATAGCACATGTGTTTGAACAGCAGCTTGTCCTTATCCAGGTCTACCTCTAGCCTGCCCCTCAGCAGACGCAGCAGGAACTTCACCCGCGATGTTGGGATCACTCCCTGAGAGAGAGTGGATAAAGGTCAACCCCACCTGTCTAGACTTTTCTTTCCCTCTCTCCATCCCTCCAGCTCTTCTCCACTTCCAACCCTTGTGTCTCCACATGGTTCCTTCCCTATCATATCAGTTGGTTTCTCCAGCTCTCTCTATCTCTCACTCTCCCTCCTTCCATCTCTCCAGCTCTTCTCCACTTCCAACCCTTGCGTCTCCACATGGTTTCTTCCATATCATATCAGTTGGTTTCTCCCGCTCTCTCTGTATCTCTCCTTTCTCTCACTCTCCCTCCATCCATCTCTCCAGCTTTCCCCCACTTCCAAACCGTACCTCCCCACAAGGTTCCCTCCCTCTCTCTCTCACCTCTCTCTTGTCATCCACATTGTTCCAGATAATCTGAAAGTGTCGGAGGTCGTTATAGCTCAGTAGCTGGTCCTCCTCAGTGGAGTAGAAGAGAGAGAAGTTCTCCACAATGATGGCTGCAAAACACACACATATCTGGGGTTATCTCACATGTCTGAACATTTCAATGTAGTATACTTACATGCAGCAGATATGCCTGGGACACAACAATGACATCTCATGCAACAGTTATTTACATCTAGAATTTGCTACCACACTGACTTTTACGCCTTAAAAACTGAAGAGATGGCTCCAGTTATGTTTACTGATTTATCACCTTTGTTACAGGATCTGGCTTATCCATTTATATTTCGAAGTTGGATGCTAGCACATTAGCACGTGGGGCGCACTGACTGGTGTCACCTCGTTAGTCAGTATATATTATACCTGTTCTGGTTGGTCATCTCGTTAGTGGAAAGATGCTTTACCTTGCTGGCCCAGGTGCTATTTAAGAGTGGCTGGTTCAGTGCTCCAGTGGTCTTGAGAAATGTGGAGGATGAACACCTTTAGTTGGCTCCAGTGGTCTTGAGAAATGTGGAGGATGAACACCTTTAGTTGGCTCTCCAAATATGATTTCCTAGACCAACAATCCTCTATCAGATCTTCCCTATTTTTGTTTTGTTCCACTTTTTGGTTTGCTTCTAAGTTTGTTGTGGTCTTTTCTTTTGTTTGCCTCTTTTTGGGCCAATTTAGGGGGCACTCATGTCTTTTAGGTCCCAGTTGCTGCTAGTCAACTTTCAGTGGACACCCCCACGAGTGTCTTTCAGAACCTCTCTTAAAACCACACCTGTTTCATTTTGGTTATTGTCAGTGACCCTTTGTTAATTCTCTAGCATCAATTCTTGTTTTTCTTTCTGGGGAACAACACCTTTCATGGCATATTCTCCAACTAGCATTGGAGAGGTCGAAGAACCATACATGGGCTTCACTAATGGCACCTGCAATTAGATGTTTATAGCCTTCAGTAAATGGATTGTGAATGATTTGTGACTGGTGAAATGTTATACATAGTCATTTCCCTACAACACTAACAGCATCAAGCACTGTAGGCATCTAAGGGACAAGTTGCTCTAACAGACACAATCCATAAAACCACAACGATAGAAACTTTTGATATTGACCAAATACTTATTTTCCACCATAATTTGCAAATAAATTGGATTTTCATTTTTTTTTTGTCTGTCATAGTTGAAGTGTACCTATGAAGAAACTTACAGGCCTCTCTCATCTTTTTAAGTGGGAGAACTTGCACAATTGGTGGCTGACTAAATACTTTTTTTGCCCCACTGTATATGCCAGATCATATTCAGAGGGAGATGGATAGCTAGAGTTGATGTTGGCTCACTTCCTAAACACCACTGACATTAATTTAGACTGTGCCACTGTCCTTACACACACACACACACACACACACACACACACACACACACACACACACACACACACACACACACACACACACACACACACACACACACGCACACGCACACGCACGCAGGTGGACCCAGATTTCTGCATGGCAAGGTTTGATGATGAGGTCAGTAATAACAGTGCTAAACTGTCATGGGGAGAGATTAAACTGTTTATTGTGCTTTATGAGACAGTCACACACGTCTCGTGCCACAGGAAATGAAATATGAGCCTGAGCGATGATACAGGAAATTGTCCTTTGCTTACGCACACGCATGCACGCTCGCACACGCACGCTCGCTCGCACACACACCCCATTTGGAAAGGCTTTATTCAAATGTTATAAAGTCAAGCTTATATGATTAGGGCACACACACACTTACCCACGAGGAGGTTAAGCATGATGTAAGCAATGATGACATAGAAGGAGCAAAAGTAGATGAGTGCCCCTGCGTAGTTCCCACAGTCCGTCTCCCAGTAGCGATGCTTATCGGGGGTACAGAACGGAGGCTGCACCTGAGGAGGGGAACATCCCAAACACGGTGTTATCAACATGAGGCCCCATATTGCAACGTGAACCCACAGAAAGAATTGAAATATATTTAATTATCTAACTATGCTGGGGCCAACGTTATGAAAATGTATGCACGCAAGTGCTTTGGATAACACTGTCTGCTAAATGGCATATGAATTCTTATGTAAATGTGGCATTTCAGTTTTTTATTTTTTATCAATTAGCAAACATTTCTAAAACATGTTTCTGGTTTGTCATTATGGGGCATTGTGCGTAGATTGATGAGAATTGATTTTTTAAATCCATTTTAGAATAAGGCTGTAACGTATCAAAATGTGGAAAAGTAAAAGGGGTCTGAATACTTTCCGAATGCACTGTACATACAATTTAAAATATTACATGACATTACATTTCATAACACTTTTCACAACAAATAAGTGTGTTTGTCATGTTTGTCATTTATTATCATGTCTTGTCCCTGTGCTCCCCATGCTATTCGTTTCCCTCTGCTGGTCTTATTTGGTTCTTTCCCTCCTTCTATCCCTCTCTCTCCCCCTCCCTCTCTCACTCTCTCGCTCTCTCTTCTCTCTATCGTTCCGTTCCTGCTCCCAGCTGTTCCTATTCCCCTAATCATCATTTAATCTTCCCACACCTGTTCCCGATCCTTTCCCCTGATTAGAGTCCCTATTTATTCCTTTGTGATCCGTTCCTGTCCCGTCGGTTCCTTGTATTGTATTCACCATGCTGTGATTGCGTTTCGCCCTGTCCTGTCGTGTTTTTGCTGTGATTGTGTATCGCCCTGTCCTGTCGTGTTTTTTTGCCTTCATCAGATGCTGCGTGTGAGCAGGTGTCTCTGTCGACTACGGCCTGCGCCTACCCGGCGACCTGCAGTCTGTGGCCGCTTCTCCAGTTATTTCCCCTCTACAAGTCTAGAGGATTTCTGTTATTCCCTGTTTGGACTTAAATAAACTCTGTTTCTGTTAAGTCGCTTTTGGGTCCTCTTTCACCTGCATGACAGAAGGAACCGACCAAGGAATGGACCCAGCGACTTCAGACGCTCGTTACACTGCCGTCGAGATCCAAGGAGCCATGCTCGGCAGACACGAGCAGGAATTGTCTGCTGCTCGCCATGCCGTGGAGAACCTGGCCGCTCAGGTTTCCGACCTCTCTGGACAGTTCCAGAGTCTACGTCTCGTGCCACCTGTTACTTCCTGGCCTGCCGAGCCTCCAGAACCTAGGGTTAATAACCCACCTTGCTACTCCGGGCAGCCCACTGAGTGCCGCTCCTTTCTCACGCAGTGTGAGATTGTGTTCTCTCTCCAACCCAACACATACTCTAGAGAGAGAGCTCGGGTTGCTTACGTCATTTCACTCCTTACTGGCCGGGCTCGAGAATGGGGCACAGCTATCTGGGAGGCAAGGGCTGATTGCTCTAACAAATTCCAGAACTTTAAAGAGGAGATGATTCGGGTTTTTGACCGTTCAGTTTTTGGTGGGGAGGCTTCTAGGGCCCTGGCTTCCTTATGCCAAGGTGAACGGTCCATAACGGATTATTCCATTGAGTTTCGCACTCTTGCTGCCTCTAGTGAGTGGAACGAGCCGGCGCTGCTCGCTCGTTTTCTGGAGGGACTCCACGCAGTGGTTAAGGATGAGATTCTCTCCCGGGAGGTTCCTTCAGATGTGGACTCTTTGATTGCTCTCGCCATCCGCATAGAACGACGGGTAGATCTTCGTCACCGGGCTCGTGGAAGAGAGCTCGCATCAACGGTGTTTCCCTGCTCCGCATCGCAACCATCTCCCTCCTCTGGCTTTGAGACTGAGCCCATGCAGCTGGGAGGGATTCGCATCTCGAATAAGGAGAGGGAACGGAGGATCACCAACCGCCTGTGCCTCTATTGCGGAGTTGCTGGACATTTTGTTAATTCATGTCCAGTAAAAGCCAGAGCTCATCTGTAAGCGGAGGGCTACAGGTGAGCGCAACTACTCAAGTCTCTCCATCAAGGTCCTGTACTACTTTGTCGGTCCACCTACGCTGGACCGGTTCGGGTGCTACATGTAGTGCCTTGATAGACTCTGGGGCTGAGGGTTGTTTCATGGACGAAGCATGGGTTCGGAAACATGACATTCCTTTCAGAGAGTTAGATAAGCCTACGCCCATGTTCGCCTTAGATGGTAGTCATCTTCCCAGTATCAGATTTGAGACACTACCTTTAACCCTCACAGTATCTGGTAACCACAGTGAGACTATTTCTTTTTTGATTTTCCGTTCACCGTTTACACCTGTTGTTTTGGGTCATCCCTGGCTAGTATGTCATAATCCTTCTATTAATTGGTCTAGTAATTCTATCCTATCCTGGAACGTTTCTTGTCATGTGAAGTGTTTAATGTCTGCCATCCCTCCCGTTTCTTCTGTCCCTACTTCTCAGGAGGAACCTGGCGATTTGACAGGAGTGCCGGAGGAATATCATGATCTGCGCACGGTCTTCAGTCGGTCCCGAGCCAACTCCCTTCCTCCTCACCGGTCGTATGATTGTAGTATTGATCTCCTTCCGGGGATCACTCCTCCTCGAGGTAGACTATACTCTCTGTCGGCTCCCGAACGTAAGGCTCTCGAGGATTATTTGTCTGTGTCTCTTGACGCCGGTACCATAGTGCCTTCTTCTTCCCCGGCCGGGGCGGGGTTCTTTTTTGTTAAGAAGAAGGACGGTACTCTGCGCCCCTGCGTGGATTATCGAGGGCTGAATGACATAACGGTTAAGAATCGTTATCCGCTTCCCCTTATGTCATCAGCCTTCGAGATTCTGCAGGGAGCCAGGTGCTTTACTAAGTTGGACCTTCGTAACGCTTACCATCTCGTGCGCATCAGAGAGGGGGACGAGTGGAAAACGGCGTTTAACACTCCGTTAGGGCATTTTGAGTACCGGGTTCTGCCGTTCGGTCTCGCCAATGCGCCAGCTGTTTTTCAGGCATTAGTTAATGATGTTCTGAGAGACATGCTGAACATTTTTGTTTTTGTCTATCTTGACGATATCCTGATTTTTTCTCCGTCACTCGAGATTCATGTTCAGCACGTTCGACGTGTTCTACAGCGCCTTTTAGAGAATTGTCTCTACGTAAAGGCTGAGAAGTGCTCTTTTCATGTCTCCTCCGTTACTTTTCTCGGTTCCGTTATTTCCGCTGAAGGCATTCAGATGGATTCCGCTAAGGTCCAAGCTGTCAGTGATTGGCCCGTTCCAAGGTCACGTGTCGAGTTGCAGCGCTTTTTAGGTTTCGCTAATTTCTATCGGCGTTTCATTCGTAATTTCGGTCAAGTTGCTGCCCCTCTCACAGCTCTTACTTCTGTCAAGACGTGTTTTAAGTGGTCCGGTTCCGCCCAGGGAGCTTTTGATCTTCTAAAAGAACGTTTTACGTCCGCTCCTATCCTCGTTACTCCTGACGTCACTAGACAATTCATTGTCGAGGTTGACGCTTCAGAGGTAGGCGTGGGAGCCATTCTATCCCAGCGCTTCCAGTCTGACGATAAGGTTCATCCTTGCGCTTATTTTTCTCATCGCCTGTCGCCATCTGAGCGCAACTATGATGTGGGTAACCGTGAACTGCTCGCCATCCGCTTAGCCCTAGGCGAATGGCGACAGTGGTTGGAGGGGGACCGTTCCTTTTGTCGTTTGGACAGACCATAAGAACCTTGAGTACATCCGTTCTGCCAAACGACTTAATGCCCGTCAAGCTCGTTGGGCGTTGTTTTTCGCTCGTTTCGAGTTTGTGATTTCTTACCGTCCGGGTAGCAAGAACACCAAGCCTGATGCCTTATCCCGTCTGTTTAGTTCTTCTGTGGCTTCTACTGATCCCGAGGGGATTCTTCCTTATGGGCGTGTTGTCGGGTTAACAGCTGTCCTTCTCACCCCCCCCCCCTTAAAATACTTAGATGCACTATTGTAAAGTGGTTGTTCCACTGGATGTCATAAGGTGAATGCACCAATTTGTAAGTCGCTCTGGATAAGAGCGTCTGCTAAATGACTTAAATGTAAATGTAAATGTAACAGTCTGGGGAATTGAAAGACAGGTTAAGCAAGCACTCACGCACACTGCGTCGCCGCGCGCTTGTCCTAGTAACCTCCTTTTCGTTCCTGTTTCCACTCGTCTGGCTGTTCTTCAGTGGGCTCACTCTGCCAAGTTAGCTGGTCATCCCGGTGTTCGAGGCACCCTTGCGTCTATTCGGCAGCGCTTTTGGTGGCCGACTCAGGAGCGTGACACGCGCCGTTTCGTGGCTGCTTGTTCGGACTGCGCGCAGACTAAGTCGGGTAACTCTCCTCCTGCCGGTCGTCTCAGACCGCTCCCCATTCCTTCTCGACCATGGTCTCACATTGCCTTAGACTTCATTACCGGTCTGCCTTTGTCTGCGGGGAAGACTGTGATTCTGACGGTTGTCGATAGGTTCTCTAAGGCGGCACATTTCATTCCCCTCGCTAAACTTCCTTCCGCTAAGGAGACGGCACAAATCATTATTGAGAATGTATTCAGAATTCATGGCCTCCCGTTAGACGCCGTTTCAGACAGAGGCCCGCAATTCACGTCACAGTTTTGGAGGGAGTTCTGTCGTTTGATTGGTGCGTCCGTCAGTCTCTCTTCCGGGTTTCATCCCCAGTCTAACGGTCAAGCAGAGAGGGCCAATCAGACGATTGGTCGCATACTACGCAGCCTTTCTTTCAGAAACCCTGCGTCTTGGGCAGAACAGCTCCCCTGGGCAGAATACGCTCACAATTCGCTTCCTTCGTCTGCTACCGGGTTATCTCCGTTTCAGAGTAGTCTGGGTTACCAGCCTCCTCTGTTCTCATCCCAGCTTGCCGAGTCCAGCGTTCCCTCCGCTCAAGCGTTTGTCCAACGTTGTGAGCGCACCTGGAGGAGGGTGAGGTCTGCACTTTGCCGTTACAGGGCACAGACGGTGAGAGCCGCCAATAAACGCAGGATTAAGAGTCCAAGGTATTGTTGCGGCCAGAGAGTGTGGCTTTCCACTCGCAACCTTCCTCTTACGACAGCTTCTCGTAAGTTGACTCCGCGGTTCATTGGTCCGTTCCGTGTCTCCCAGGTCGTCAATCCTGTCGCTGTGCGACTGCTTCTTCCGCGACATCTTCGTCGCGTCCATCCTGTCTTCCATGTCTCCTGTGTTAAGCCCTTTCTTCGCACCCCGTTCGTCTTCCCTCCCCCTCCCGTCCTTGTCGAGAGCGCACCTATTTACAAGGTACATAAGATCATGGACATGCGTTCTCGGGGACGGGGTCACCAATACCTAGTGGATTGGGAGGGTTACGGTCCTGAGGAGAGGAGTTGGGTTCCGTCTCGGGACGTGCTGGACCGTTCACTCATCGATGATTTCCTCCGTTGCCGCCAGGATTCCTCCTCGAGTGCGCCAGGAGGCGCTCGGTGAGTGGGGGGTACTGTCATGTTTGTCATTTATTATCATGTCTTGTCCCTGTGCTCCCCATGCTATTCGTTTCCCTCTGCTGGTCTTATTTGGTTCTTTCCCTCCTTCTATCCCTCTCTCTCCCCTCCCTCTCTCACTCTCTCGCTCTCTCTTCTCTCTATCGTTCCGTTCCTGCTCCCAGCTGTTCCTATTCCCCTAATCATCATTTAATCTTCCCACACCTGTTCCCGATCCTTTCCCCTGATTAGAGTCCCTATTTATTCCTTTGTGATCCGTTCCTGTCCCGTCGGTTCCTTGTATTGTATTCACCATGCTGTGATTGCGTTTCGCCCTGTCCTGTCGTGTTTTTGCTGTGATTGTGTATCGCCCTGTCCTGTCGTGTTTTTTTGCCTTCATCAGATGCTGCGTGTGAGCAGGTGTCTCTGTCGACTACGGCCTGCGCCTACCCGAAGCGACCTGCAGTCTGTGGCCGCTTCTCCAGTTATTTCCCCTCTACAAGTCTAGAGGATTTCTGTTATTCCCTGTTTGGACTTAAATAAACTCTGTTTCTGTTAAGTCGCTTTTGGGTCCTCTTTCACCTGCATGACAGTGTTCCTTCAGGCCACCATTCTACTACCACATATCTACAATCCAAAATCCATGTGTACGTGTGTGTAGAGTGCGTGTCTTCTCACGTGTATGTATGTGTGTCTCTTTACAGTCTCCACTGTTCCATAAGGTGTATTTTATCTTTAAAAAAAATCTGATTCATCAGTAACCCGATGTGAAATAGAGTTCCATGTAGCCATTGCTCTATGTAGTAGTGTGCGCTTTCCATAGTCTTTTCTGAACTTGGGGACTGTGAAGATACCTCTGGTGACATGTCTTGTAGGGTATGCATGGTTGTCTGAGCTGTGTGCTAGTAGTTTAAACAGACAGCTCAGTGCATTCAGCATGTTAACACTTCGTACAAAAACAAGAAGTGATGAAGTCAATCTTTCCTGACAATTTCGCCAGCCATGCTGCCCTGTTCGGAGCCAATTGTTGTTTTCAGAGGTCCCTCTTTGTGCCACCTGACCACATTACTGAAGAGTAGTCCAGGTGAGATAAAACTAGACAAAACTAGGGCCTGTAGGTCCTGCCTTGGGGATATTGCTGTTAAAAAGTCAGAGCAGCACGTTTTAATTAAGGTACAACTTCTCACCACCTTAGCTCCTGTTGTGTCAAACATTTTTGACCATGACAGTTTAAAATCCAGGGTTACTCCAAGCAGTTTAGTCACCTCAACTTGCTCAATTTCCACAGCATTTATTACAGGATTAAGTTGTGGTTTAGTGTATAGTGAATGATTTGTCCCAAATACAATGCTTTTAGTTTTTGAAATGTTTAGGACTACCTTATTCCTTGCCACGCATTCTGAAACGTACTGCAGCTCTTTGTTAAGTGTTGCAGTCTTTTCAGTTGCTGTAGTAGCCAACGTGTAAAGTGTTGACTCATCCGCATACTCAAAGCCAGTGGCATGTCATTAGATTGTCATTAGATTGAAAAAAGTAAGGGGCATAGACAGCTGTCCCAGGGGAATTCCTGATTCTACCTGGATAATGTTGGAGAGGCTTCCATTAAAGAACACCCTCTGTGTTCTGTTAGACAGGTAACTCTTTATCCACAATATAGCAGGGTGTGTAAAGCCATAACACATACATTTTCCAGCAGCAGACTATAATCGATATTGTCAAAAGCTGCACTGAAGTCTAACAAAATAATTCCCACAATCTTTTTTATTATCAATTTCTCTCAGCCAATCATCAGTAATTTGTGTAAGTGCTGTTCTTGTTGAGTGCCCTTCCCTATGAGCGTGCTGAAAGTCTGTTGTAAATTTGTTTATAGTCAAATAGCATTTTATCTGGTCAAACACAATTTTGTCCAAAAGTTTACTAAGGGTTGGTAACAGGCTGATTACTAACTCAAATGCCAACCAAAGGGGGCTTTACTATTCTTGGGTAGCGGAATGACTTTTGCTTCCCTGCAGGCCTGAGGGCACACAATTTCTAGAAGGCTTAGATTGAAGATATGGCAAATAGTAGTGGCAATATTGTCCACTATTATCCTCAGTATTTTTCATCCAGCTTGTCATTGTTGATAGACAACAATCATTTTTTCACGTCTTCCACACTCATTTTACTGAATTTAAAATTACAATGCTTGTCATTCATAATTTGTTAGTTATACTTGGATGTGTAGTGTCAGCGTTTGTTGTTGTCATGCCTAAATTTGCTAATCTTGCCAATGAAAAAAATATTAAAGTAATTGGCAATATCAGTGGGTTTCATGATGAATGAGCCATCTGATTCAATGAATGATGGAGCTAAGTTTGCCTTTTTGACCCAAATGTTATTTAAGGTGCCCCAAAGAATTCTTTAAATAATTTATCTTTGTTTCTTAGTGTAGTTTCTTCTTCTTTTTATTCAGTTTAACCACATGATTTGTCAATTTGCAATACTTTTACCAATAGGTTGTGCAGCCAGACTTATTTGCCATTCCTTTTGCCTCATCCCACTCAACCATACCATTTTTAAATCCCTCAACAATCCACAGGGATTAACAGTTTTTACAGTAATTGTCTTAATGGGTGCATGCTCATTAGTAACTGGAATAAGCAATTTCATAAATGCATCAAGTGCAGCGTCTGGTTTCTCCTCATTACACACCACTGTCATGACGTTGCCCTCTTTGGGTATAGCGAGCACCATCCCCCTTTCTCTGTCTCCTACACTCAGGCTGCTGTGACCTCAGGTCGTGAATTCCTGGAGTAGATCATCTCCTCATGGCCACAGTATAGAGAGAGAGAGAGAGAGAGAACAAAGGAATTTCTTCCACCTCACAGAACTTGAGGTCCGAACAACATTTATGTTCTGGAGAAGGTATAAAATATTGGTGAAGGATCCAGCTGCGAACTGGTCCGTTTGGTACAATTTTGTGAAACTCATGGGAGACAATACGGCCACATTACCATAACACTGTTTATACAATAGCCTCAGATATGAGGCTTACATCTAATTGTTGTATAAGATGAATAAGTGAGGATGATACTGTTTGTGAAATTGTGTAATGTGATTTTGGACTGTTTAATGAAGGAAACTGAAGGAAATTCCCTTTGGAGTTTAACCTTATTGGGATAGGGGGCAGCATTTTCACTTTTGGAATAATAGCGTGCCCAGAGTGAACTGCCTCCTACTCTGTCCTAGATGCAAATATATGCATATTATTATTAGTATTGGATGAAAATCACTCTCAGTTTCTAAAACTGTTTGAATGAGGTCTGTGTGTGTAACAGAACTCATATGGCAGGCAAAAACCTGACAAACATCCAACCAGGAAGTGGGACATTGAGGTTTGTAGTTTTTCAAAGCTTTGCCTACCGAGTACACATTGAGATATGGATGAGGTTGCACTTCCTAGGGCTTCCACTAGATGTCAACTGTCTTTTGAAAGTTGAATGAGGATTCTACTATAAAGGAGGGGCTCATGAGACCTGTTTGAGTCAGTGGTCTGGCAGAGAGCCCTGGTCTCATGACGCGTGCTCCCGACAGAGTTACCTCTCGTTCCAGTGCCTTTTCTGAAGACAAAGGAATTCTGTTAAAAACATCCTAACAATTGATTCCATACATCGTTTGACATGTTTCTAAAGGACTGTAACGGAACTTTTTGAGTTTTTGTCTGGATGAAATGCTTGCACCTCATGAAGATGGATTACTGGGCTGAACACGCTAACAACAAGTGGCTATTTGGACATAAATGATGGAACTTTATGGAACAAATCAGTCATTTATTGTCGAACTGGGATTCCTGGGAGTGCCTTCTGATGAAGATCATCTAAGGTAAGTGAATATTTATGGTGAGACTGAAAAACAGAGAGACTGAAAAACAGCTTATATCTCAAGGCCATCAGACTGTTAAACAGCCACCACTAACACTGAGTGGCTGCTGCCAACACACTGTCATTGACACTGACCCAACTCCAGCCATTTTAATAATGGGAATTGATGGGAAATTATGTAAATATATCACTAGCCACTTTAAACAATGCTACCTTATATAATGTTACTTACCCTACATTATTCATCTCATATGCATATGTATATACTGTACTCTACATCATCGACTGCATCCTTATGTAACACATGTATCACTAGCCACTTTAACTATGCCACTTTGTTTACTTTGTCTACACACTCATCTCATATGTATATACTGTACTCGATACCATCTACTGTATGCTGCTCTGTACCATCACTCATTCATATATCCTTATGTACATGTTCCTTATCCCCTTACACTGTGTATAAGACAGTAGTTTTGGAATTGTTAGTTAGATTACTTGTTGGTTATCACTGCATTGTCGGAACTAGAAGCACAAGCATTTCGCTACACTCGCATTAACATCTGCTAACCATGTGTATGTGACAAATAAAATTTGATTTGATTTGATTTGATTTGTTTCTAACTTAGTTGATTCCAAAATGGCGGCTATTCCTCTGGCTGTTTAGGGTTCTGAGCGCCGTTCTCAGATTATGCTTTTTCCGTAAAGCTTTTGAAATCTGACACAGTGGTTGCATTATGGAGAAATCTATCTTTAATTCTGTGAATAACACTAGTATCGTTTATCAATATTTATTATGAGTATTTCTGCTAAAATCACCGGATGTTTTGTAATCAAAACATTACTGCACGTAAGGTGCCAATGTAAACTGAGATTTTTGGATATAAATATGCACATTATCGAACAAAACATACATGTATTGTGTAACATGAAGTCCTATGAGTTTCATCTGATGAAGATCATCAAAGGTTAGTGATTCATTTTATCTATATTACTGCTTTTTGTGACACTCTTTGGCTGTAAAAATGTCTGTGTGTTTTTTTCGACTTGGCAGTGATCTAACATAATCATATGTTGTGCTAAAGCTGTAAAGTATTTACACAATGGGTAGAAACCTGTTAGGGATAGGGGGCAGCCTTTTCACTTTAGATGCATCCTACTCTGTCCTAGATGCTAATATATGCATATTTTTATTACTATTGGATAGAAAACTAAAACTGTTTGAATTATGTCTGTGAGTATGTTTTACCTTTATTTTACTAGGCAAGTCAGTTAAGAACCAATTCTTATTTTCAATGACAGCCTAGGAACAGTGGGTTAACTGGCAGTTCAGGGGCAGAACCTGACCTTGTCAGCTCGGGGATTCGAACTTTCGGTTACTGGGGCGGCAGGGTAACCACTAGGCTACCCTGCCGCCCCAGTATAACAGAACTCATAGGGCAGGCAATCTTCCAAACAGGAAGTGGAAATTCTGAAGGCTCGTCTAATTTGAAGTGATCGCCTATTCACATCCAAACAAGATATGGATCTGTTCGCACTTCCTACACCTTCCACTAGATGTCAGCATTCAGTAGAACGTGGAATGAAGCTCCTAGTGTGATATTTGACCGAATGGGAGGGGAATGAGTCACTGGCCTGGCAGAATGCCATTTCCTGGTTGTGCAATTATCTGTTGAAATCGCCTGCGTTCCATGACTCTGTAGACAAAAACAAATGCTCCGGTTGGAACGTTATTGGATATATATGAAAATATGGTGTCAGTGTAAACCGAGAATTGTGGATATAAATATGCATATTATCGAACAAAACATAAATGTATTGTGTATCATGATGCCATGAGTGAGTGTCATCTGATGGAGATTATCAAAGGTTAGTGATTCATTTTATCTCTAATTCTGCGTTTGTGACTATCTTTGGCTGGGAAAAATGGCTGTTTTTTTTATTTGGTGGTGATCTAACGTAAATATATGTTGTGTTTTCGCTGTAAAACATTTTAAAAATCGGACATGATGGGTAGATTAACAATATGTTTTTCTTTCATTTGCTGTATTGGACTTGTTAATGTGTCAAAGTTACATATTTCCCCAAAATATTTTTGAATTTTGCGCGCTGCCTATTCAGCGGAATGTTGTCGAGGGGTTCCGCTGCACTAGATAGGTTAACTAAATCAGAGGACTGCCCATGAGCACAGTTATGGTCTGGCGTCCTGGGACAGGCCCCTTTCTGCTCTTCCCAATAAAACCCCCAACATGAGAATTTCTCAACAGACCATGTTTCTCTCAATTACGAGAGGACTAAGGTTGAGACCAGCTTACCT
This sequence comes from Oncorhynchus gorbuscha, assembly GCF_021184085.1. Lineage (NCBI taxonomy): Eukaryota > Metazoa > Chordata > Actinopteri > Salmoniformes > Salmonidae > Oncorhynchus > Oncorhynchus gorbuscha. The sequence continues at coordinate 68,534,225 of NC_060173.1, read as the reverse complement.
CGAATAACGAGAGGGCCAAGGTTTGAGTGGAGACCATAAACCTGAGTATAAACTAAGGTATGATTAGATGGCTGGATCTTTTAAACATAACACGAGCGTTAATGTGCAAAGGATTAGCATTTCAATTGTTAAAATTATCAACTGTGTGTTGTCTTATCTCAGTCGACCCCCACTTCCCTTTTGTACACCAAGCCGCGATGCCGGTTTATCCCACTAGGGAAACTCCGCTATAATTTCCTTGTAACTATCCATTGTTTGTGTGATGCATTTCTGTGAATTACTTAGTTAGTAAAAAAAATATTTTAAGACAATTGATGTATGGATGACTCATAGTGAAGACTGGGTTCGTGCAGATAACCAACAATTACGACGTTTGGAATGAGACTAACGTGAGGTAAAGAATAATATGAACATATCTGAAAGTTATATTAGGAATATTATAACTTTGTAATCTGAATATTTTCCTTGGTGCCCCGACTTCCTAGTTAATTAGTTACGTGATTAAGTATTCTTTACATCAATAACATAGTTGTACATTATATACATTATATTAGGCCCTGCCTCTGGAACTTTGGTTTTTCTAGATAGCTACTATATTTTGATCACTACAGCCGATAGAAAATTCTGCAGCATTAGTAAAGATGTGATCAATACTTGGTGATGATTTCCTTCCTGTGCTGTTTGTAACTACCCTGGTAGGTTGACTGATAACCTGAACCAGGTTGCAGGCACTGGCTACAGTTTAAAGCTTTTGCTTGAATGGGCAGCTTGATGAAAGCCAGTCAATATCTAAATCACCCCCCAAAAATATATTTCTCTGATATCACATACATTATCAAGCATTTCACACATGTTATCAAGATACTGACTATTAGCACTTGGTGGTCTATAGCAGATCCCTATAAGAATGGGCTTTAGGTGATGCATATTAGCCATATTACTTCAACAATATTTAACATGATATCCCCTCTGAGCTTTACAGGAATATGGCTCTGGATATAAACAGCAATACCTCCACCATTGGCATTTCTGTCTTTTCTGTAGATGTTATAACCATGTATTGGTATCACTGTATCAAAGGTATAATCTAAGTGAGTTTCAGAGATAAAATATGAATGTAATCTGTTACTAGCAAGTTATTGACTTCATGAACCTTGTTTCTTATTAAGCTACATATGTTAACCAGGGCAATTGTTTTGCATTTTTCTTGGATGCTTGATTGTTTGCATTGCTTTACTGGGAAGCATAGCAGAAGTAGACATTCTCATGTTATTTATGTTAGTGCAGGGTGAGCTGCACACAGTGGACTTCCTACTAGGGTACACTGCCTCAGTGCTAAGAGTATAACTCTGGTTCATAGGCACCTGATTACTGCATACAATAGCTGCAGGATCAGCAGAGGCATTCATGGCAGTTAGAAAAATAAAATAAAATTATATTTGTCACATGCACCGAATACAACAGTGAAATGCTATCTTACAATGCCTTAACCAACAATGCAGTTTTAAGAAAAATAAGTGTTAATTAAGTTAAAAAAAGAGAAGTAAAAAATAAAAATGATTTAAGAGCAGCAGTAAAATAATAGTCGAGAGGCTATATACAGGGGGTACTGTTAGAGAATCAATGTGCGGGGCACAGGCTAGTTGAGGTAATTGAGGCAATATGTACATGTAGGTAGAGTTAAAGTGACTATGCATAGATAATAAACAGAAAGTAGCATCAGTGTAATATAGGAGGGGTGAATTAACGCAAATAGTCTGGTAGCCATTTGACTAGCTGTTCAGGATTCTTATGGCTCTGGGGTAGAAGCTTTTAAGAAGCCTTTTGGACCTAGACTTGTCGCTCCAGTACCGCTTGCCGTGCGGTAGCAGAGAGAACAGTCTATGACTAGGGTGGCTGAAGTCTTTGACAATTTTTAGGGCCTTCCTCTGACACCGCCTGAAAAAGAGGTCCTGGATGGCAGGAAGCTTGGCCCCAGTGATGTACTGGTCCGTACACACTACCCTCTGTAATGCCTTGTGGTCAGGCAGTGATGCAACCAGTCAGGATGCTCTCGATGGTGCAACTGTAGAACTTTTTGAGGATCTGAGGACCCATGCCAAATCTTTTTAGTCTCCTGAGCGGGAATAGGAATGGTCGTGCCCTCTTCACAACTTTCTTGGTGTGTTTGGAACATGATAGTTTGTGGGTGAGTTGGACACCAAAGAACTTGAAGCTCTCAACCTGCTCCACTACATACAGCCCCGTCGATGAGAATGGGGGCGTGCTTGTTCCTCCTTTTCCTGTAGTTCACAATCATCTCCTTCCTCTTGATCACTTTGAGGGAGAGGTTGTTATCCTGGCACCACACGGCTAAGTAGTCTGTAATAGTTTGCAAGTCCTGCTACATCCGATGAGCATCAGAGCCGGTGTAGTACGATTCAATCTTAGTCCTGTATTGATGCTTTGCCTGTTTGATGGTTCGTCAGCGGGCATAGAGGGATGTCCGAGTTAGAGTCCCGCTCCTTGAAAGTGGCAGCTCTACCCTTTAGCTCAGCGCGAATGTTGACTGTAAATCCATGGCTTCGGGTTGGGGTACGTACGTACAGTCACTGTGGTGATGACGTCATCGATGCTCTTGTTGATGAAGCCAGTGACTGATGTGGTGGACTCCTCAATGCCATCGGAAGAATCCCGGAACATATTCCAGTCTGTGCTAGCAAAACAGTCCTGTAGCTTAGCATCTGCTTCATCTGACCACTTCGAGTCACTGGTGTTTCCTGCTTTAGTTTTTGCTTGTAAACATGCATCAGGAAGATATAATTATGGTCAGATTTGCCAAATGGAGGGTGAGGGAGAGCTTTGTATGCATCTCTGTGTGTGGAGTAAAGGTGGTCTAGAGTTTTTTTCCCTCTGTTTGCACATTTAACATGCTGGTAGAAATTATGTAAAAATAATTTAAGTTTCCCTACATTACCGTCCCCGGCCACTAGGAGCTCTGCCTCTGGGTGAGAGTTTTCCTGTTTGCTTATGGCCTTATATAGCTCATTGAGTGCGGATTTAGTGCAAGCATCGGTTTGTGGTGGTAATAGACAACTATGAAAAATGGTGTGGTCTACAGCTTATCATGAGATACTCTACCTCAGGTGAGCAAATCCTCGAGACTTCCTTAATATTAGATTTCGTGCACCTGCTAACGTTTACAAATATACACAGACCACCACCCCTTGTCTTACCGGAGGCTGCTATTGTATCTTGCCGATGCCGCGTCAACCCCGCCAGCTGTATGTTATTCATGTCATCGTTCAGCCACGACTCGGTGAAACATAAGATATTACCGTTTTTTATGTCCCGTTGGCAGGATATTCATGATCGTAGCTCGTCTATTTTGTTATCCAATGATTGTAAGTTGTCTAATAGGACTGATGGTAGAGGCAGATTACCCACTCCCCGTTGGATCCTTACAAGGCACCCCAACCTACGTCCCCGATATCTCCGTCTCTTTCTTATGGGAATTTCGGGAATTTTATGTCCTGATATCTAGAAGCTCTTTTCAGACATAGGAGACAGGGGCAGAAACATTATGTAAAAAATAAGTTACAAATAACACAAAAAAAACAGACACAATAGCACAATTGGTTGGAGGGACATATGTTAGGTTACTTCCATTGTGTCTACCAATGCCCCTGGGCTAATGTATATTTTGTAAAGTATTATGACAAGTCAGTGACACAATGGTAGGAATTAACTGAGTTGGGCATGGGTAATTGATAAGTTATTGTCTCAATGCAGCCTTATAATGATGTGAAAGGATCCAGGAACCCAAATGATTTGGGTGGATCCCATCCTATTTATAAAACGTGTTTAGTTTCCAAAAGATATTGAAATTGTCAACAAAAGTTACACCCATTGAGCTGCAATAATCCTGTAGCCAGTTGTAAAGAGAAAGAATTCTGCTGAAGCATTCATTGCCACGATTCAGAGAAGGCACAGGGCCAGATAGGATGGGTCTTTTATTAGTGTCTAGCAGAGAATCAATCAGCTCTTTAAAATCCAGTTTCAACTATTCAGAGTTGTCCTTAATTTACTTCTCCAGAAAAAAAGGCTCCATTGCAAAACTAATCTGGGACTAACTTTGTTAGCTTGATGGCTAGCAGCTTAGCTAGCAGCTTAGCTAGCTAGCTAAGGTTAGCGACTCTGTTAAGCAGGCTTCAACCTGTCTGTTAAGCGGGATGATGCTCTAGATCGACATGTACAACAGACAGTGTGTTCCAGTTCCCGCCAATATCCAGCATTTGAGGAGGAGTGGGACACCATTCCACAGGCCACAAACAACAGCCTGAAGGAGGTGTGTCGCTCTGCATGACGCACATGTTGGTCACACCAGATACTGACTGTTTTTTATATCCACGCCCCTACCTTTTTTCTAAGGTACAGTATCTCTGACCAACAGATGCATATCTGTATTCCCAGTCATGTGACATCCATAGATTAAGGCCTAATGAATGTATTTCAATTGACTGACTTCCTTATATGAATGTAATGCAGTAAAAACATTGAAATTGTTGCATGTTGCGTTTATATTGATCAGTGTATATTGATATGATCTATATAGAGCAGACATATAAACTGAACAATAAAAACAACAAACCCTCTCGAGTCATGAACTTTGGTTTGTTTACTTGAAATAATACTGTAACAGTATATCCCTTTTTTCTGAAGAAATCTATGTTGAGAAATGCCTCTTTTTCTACAAAGTTACCTTTTAGACCTGACTATGTCTTGTGCTTTTCACGTAACAGACAGAAAAGTATTACACTACGCTTTCTGTTTTGTAAGTCTTGACTAGTTTCCCCTGAAGACGCTGCTGTGTACATATGAAAAATGAAATAGACCAGCTCTTACCATGCAGTCATGCATGATCTTATTCCAGTCTTCCCCCGTGACAATACGGAACAGAACCGTGATGGCCTTCCCTGCCGTGGAGAAGTTAGCATGCCTGTCATTGAGAAAAAATGTAAACAAATAAAGTAGCACACACACACACACACACACACACACACACACACACACACACACACACACACACACACACACACACACACACACACACACACACACACACACACACACACACACACACACACACACACTTTAGAGAGAATGAGTGTGTGGCTGCAGACTTCTCAAACTCCCACTATTTCTCCACTAGAGCAGGCTGTGATGGTGCCACAAATCGAATAAGTGACACTTGCTCTTCAAATCTCGACAGTAACCAGAGCGCTAACCGTGTGGAAGATAGGAGAAATGATGACTAGGAAGGAGAATGAGAGGGGAGCAGAGTCAGGCAAATGAAAGGAGAGGAGAAAGGTAAAAAGGATGAAAGGAAGGAGGAAGACTTGGAGAAGTGGGAGGAAGAGTTGAAGTTAGGAAAGAGACAGAGGACAAGGAATACGTGTGAAAGAGGTAAAGAAAGGGGGATAAAAACAGAACGGAGAGAAAGGGAAGCTGTTGATGACCTGTTGATGTTCTCTCCGTATTTAACGGTTCCGAATAGGACGACTCCAGCGAAGGCGTAGCAGAGGAGGAGAAGGAACATTCCCACGATGATGAAGAAGCTTTTATACATACTGACCACGACTGTCAGCAGTAGCATCTTCAGAGTCACCTACAGACAGATTATAGCATTAAATTGACCACCCAGCGGGCAAAATGGTTGCAGGAGTTTTGTTCCCTCCTTTTTTAGCAACCAGCAACAAAACAAACGGAGGTTGTAACAGATGGTTATAATTTGAGTTATATGATGTATTCAACCAGAAAAACAGTTTACAACTCTAAATTGCTTTTTTTTGCCTGCTGGGCAAGCTAGTAAATAGGGAAAACATATTTTTAACAGTTTCGTTCAGTAATATGCACTGTAAGTTCCATTAGGCTTACAGTGGGCTATACTTACATGCTTTCCACAGATGGTGAAGAACCTGAAGACGATCACACAGGTGCCCATCATGTAAGTATATGCATTCTACAGGAGAACACTGTGATCAGCCATTTACTAATTATATACTAATCTTCACAATATATTTAGTCATAACTCGAAAGAAGTACAGAATAGTTGTTAGAAAATGCACTAGTTCCAGGAAAGAACAAGTGTTGTAAAGAATAGCTTGTATATCTGTATTTATACTGTGTGTGTGTGTGTATGTGTGTCCTCACCAGTAGAGCAAAGTGCAAGACTATCCAGATGACTCCCAGTATTGTCACCAGTAAATCGTAGCGGTTCCGTCTGCTCTGCCAGTACCCCGCCGGGGACATAGCTATGAACTTCATCGTCACCTGGTTACCACAACAACAAAATCCATTCGCATTGTAGTCACATTGCTTTTATAATACTGTACATTTGTCACAATCCTGCCTTGAGATCCATGTGCATAGTATTCCATGCAAATTTCTCATTGACATGCACCCAGACTCTTACCTCTAACACAAAGATAATGGTGAAGACCACTGACATGGTAGCAAGTGGCATTGTTACTGGGTCATCTACATCCCACTGAAACACACACATTTCACACAAAAGCTGATGTCCAGCACAATCCAGCACCACTCTTAAATCTTCCTCTTTAAGCTCAACTTAATTGATAGTATATATAGTGATGCACGCGTTGAAATTCATAGCGTTTTTTGAGGCTAGTGTCACTTAAAATACACTGAGTGTACAAAACATTAGGAACACCTTCCTAATGTTGAGATGCGCCCCCTTTTGCCCTCGCAACAGCCTCAATTCATCAGGCATGGACTCTACAAGGTGTCGAAAGCGTTCCACAGGGATTCTGGCCCATGCTGACTCCAATGCTTCCTACAGTTGTGTCAAGATGGCTGGATGTCCTTTGGGTGGTGGACCATTCTTGATACACATGGGAAACTTGACTGTGAAAACCCCAGCAGCGTTGCAGTTCTTGTTGCAAACCGGTGGGCCTGGCACCAAATACCATACCACGTTCAAAGGAAAGAGTAGGTGTTCTTAATGTTTTGTACACTCAGTGTAGACACCCTTTTAAAAATTTCAGTTTACTTCTTGAATTGACTGACTTCAACTTGAATTGATTGCAACCTTGATTTTCACTGTATTACATCGGGCCGAGTAGTCCGGGCCAATTCTGTGAAATTGCGGATGGGTGTACTGTAGGTAAGAAAATAGCTGAGCAGCACATCACTAGTAGATAGAAAATGTATGTCTACATCAGACAGCCTCACCTTGACAGACAGCAGCACTGACTGGGCCAAAACCAGCACAGCGATACCCCGTTTGAAGAAGGGGTGCTGAGTGATGTCATACATCTTGGCACGGAACCCTGCATTCTCTGTTGGGGGAGGGAGGAGTGAGGATCAACACCAGACCAGACCCAAACAGCAGGGTGAATTCCAATAGCCTAAATCATTTCCTCATCACCTTTCCTTAGGAGATGATTATGATGCTTTCCAATATAGATGGAGCTCATACTATAGCTGTACAACTGAATGTTTTCCAGACCTGAACCACATTCAGGAAGCAAACGTGGAACATTGCAGATAGACATGTCATGAATAAAACTGACATGCTTCCTTATTCTATGTCAGAGAAGCATATTTACTCTACAGTATGTATTTCTAGCTCAACATTCTACAACATTGTGCCCTGCAGAACCCAAGTACCTCCAGCCATTTCACTGATACAATTAGTCAGAGAAAACAGAAATCAGACAGATTGCCATTTGTTTATGTTGGATTATAAAGTTGCTGGCACACACACGCGCATGACCATGCTTCCTGGCTCAGTCACACATGCATGCACACAAACAGGTCAGTATTTCTCGATGTGCGAGTCAGTGTGTGTCAGATTATGTCCTCCTTACATTACCCGTTTATTCTATCCAGTATCATAAATAACATCCTACGACCGGCGACTTATCAACTTTTACAGCCAGCAATAACATTACTTGGAAACCAACAGAAATCTCAAAATTGGATTCAGGGCTGTAATGGAAAAAAAATATTTCCAATCTTCTTGGAATAAGATCTACAGCTTGTCAGTACAGGTCTTATCTTAGTTAATTTAAAAATATGAGTCTCATACGCAGAGCCGGATTAAGAAATCATAGGCCCCTTCCCGGCACACCATCCTTTTTGTAAACAAATCCGTGCACCAAGATACAACTCGATGTGTGGTGAATTTTCTGTTGAAGAAAAAGCCCCTTTCTAATAAAGCCATCATAACATTTGCGATGTGGCGTAGGCTACAGTTGAGCAGAGGCGTTTGTAGGACTTCCACACATTTCATAACAGTGAGAGCGGGCTCCTGTGGTTGGATAAAAACATATTAGAAATAATGATGTTAAATACTATATTAAAATAAATAATAATGATGTTACTGGCCCAGTAATATTAATTTATTATGTACTTTATAAAAAAAATATATGAATCACTTACCCAATCAAGGCAGGGCGCCCCAGTTACCAACGTGGACCCCTACATAATCTCCTGATGATTATACTGTATATACAAAATAATACAACTCTTATAGATGCCTGGTCCCTGCTTATATGCTTGATTTTGAAACATTGGCACCAAATAACATAGGGAACAAAATCCATCCTACTGTAAATCATTGTTAATACTTAATGTGTTACTGATAAAAGTCTCCTGAGTTAACTGGACAAGCATGTTAGCCTCACCATTGCTTTAAGAGCAGCCTCATCATCTCTTTTCTATGCTGTATAAAACTAATGAAAGGTCATCCTACCTGACAGGTCGCTCCTACCAGGTGGCGTGGCGAGAATCTGTCTCCTCACCATGCGCTCTCACCACTGGTGTCCCCCAGGGCTCTGTTCTAGGCCCTCTCCTATTCTCGCTATACACCAAGTCACTTGGCTCTGTCATAACCTCACATGGTCTCTCCTATCATTGCGATGCAGACGACACACAATTAATCTTCTCCTTTCCCCCTTCTGATGACCAGGTGGCGAATCGCATCTCTGCATGTCTGGCAGACATATCAGTGTGGATGACGGATCACCACCTCAAGCTGAACTTCGGCAAGACGGAGCTGCTCTTCCTCCCGGGGAAGGACTGCCCGTTCCATGATCTCGCCATCACGGTTGACAACTCCATTGTGTCCTCCTCCCAGAGCGCTAAGAACCTTGGCGTGATCCTGGACAACACCCTGTCGTTCTCAACTAACATCAAGGCGGTGGCCCGTTCCTGTAGGTTCATGCTCTACAACATCCGCAGAGTACGACCCTGCCTCACACAGGAAGCGGCGCAGGTCCTAATCCAGGCACTTGTCATCTCCCGTCTGGATTACTGCAATTCGCTGTTGGCTGGGCTCCCTGCCTGTGCCATTAAACCCCTACAACTCATCCAGAACGCCGCAGCCCGTCTAGTGTTCAACCTTCCCAAGTTCTCTCACGTCACCCCGCTCCTCCGCTCTCTCCACTGGCTTCCAGTTGAAGCTCGCATCCGCTACAAGACCATGGTGCTTGCCTACGGAGCTGTGAGGGGAACGGCACCTCAGTACCTCCAGGCTCTGATCAGGCCCTACACCCAAATAAGGGGACTGCGTTCATCCACCTCTGGCCTGCTCGCCTCCCTACCACTGAGGAAGTACAGTTCCCGCTCAGCCCAGTCAAAACTGTTCGCTGCTCTGGCTCCCCAATGGTGGAACAAACTCCCTCACGACGCCAGGACAGCGGAGTCAATCACCATCTTCCGGAGACACCTGAAACCCCACCTCTTTAAGGAATACCTAGGATAGGATACAGTAATCCTTCTCACCCCCCTTAAAATATGTAGATGCACTATTGTAAAGTGGCTGTTCCACTGGATGTCATAAGGTGAATGCACCAATTTGTAAGTCGCTCTGGATAAGAGCGTCTGCTAAATGACTTAAATGTAAATGTAATGTAAATGTCATTCATAACAGGTGGATGTGAGTACCTGGTAGGCAAAATGAGAGCTGTATGTACTGTATACCTGAGATAACACTAGCTCAGCCCAAGCCCCAGTAAACACTAGCCCAGCCCCAGCAAACACTAGCTCAGCCCAGCCCCAGTAAACACGAGCTCAGCCCAAGCCCCAATAAACACTAGCCCAGCCCCAGTAAACACGAGCTCAGACCAAGCCCCAGGAAACACAAGCCCAGCCCCAGTAAACACTAGCCCAGCCCAAGCCCCAGTAAACACTAGCTCAGGCCAAGCCCCAGTAAACACTAGCTCAGCCCAAGCCCCAGTAAACACTAGCCCAGCCCCAGGAAACACTAGCTCAGCCCCAGTAAATACTAGCTCATCCCAAGCCACGCCCCAGTAAACACTAGTCCAGCCCCAGTAAACACTAGCTCATCCCAAGCCCCAATAAACACAATCACAGCCCCAGTAAACACTAGCTCAGCCCCAGTAAACACTAGCTCAGGCCAAGCCCGAGTAAACACTAGCTCAGCCCAAGCCCCAGTAAACACAATCCCAGCCCCAGTAAACACTAGCCCAGCCCCAGTAAACACTAGCCAAGCCCAAGCCCCAGTAAACACTAGCCCAGCCCCAGTAAACACTAGCTCAGGCCAAGCCCCAGTAAACACTAGCTCAGACCAAGCCCCAGTAAACACTAGCTCAGGCCAAGCCCCAGTAAACACTAGCCCAGCACCAGTAAACACTAGCTCAGGTTAACCTCCAGTAAACACTAGCCCAGACCCAGTAAACACTAGCTTAGGCCAAGCCCCAGTAAACACTAGCTCAGCCCAAGCCCCAGTAAACACTAGCCCAGCCCCAGTAAACACTAGCTCAGCCCCAGTAAATACTAGCTCATCCCAAGCCACGCCCCAGTAACCACTAGTCCAGCCCCAGTAAACACTAGCTCAGGCCAAGCCCCAGTAAACACTAGCCCAGGTCCAGTAAACACTACCTCAGCCCAAGCCCCAGTAAACACAATCCCAGCCCCAGTAAACACTAGCCCAGCCCCAGTAAACACTAGCCAAGCCCAAGCCCCAGTTAACACTAGCCCAGCCCCAGTAAACACTAGCTCAGGCCAAGCCCCAGTAAACACTAGCCAGCCCCAGTAAACACGGGCTCAGCCCAAGCCCCAGTAAACACTAGCCCAGCCCCAGTAAACACTAGCTCAGCCCAAGCACCAGTAAACACTAGCCCAGCCCCAGTAAACACTAGCTCAGCCCAAGCTCCAGTAAACACTAGCCCAGCCCAAACCCCAGTAAACACTAGCCCAGCCCCAGTAAACACTAGCTCAGCACAAGCCACAGTAAACACTAGCCCAGCCCCAGTAAACACGATCCCAGCCCTAGTAAACACTAGCCAAGCCCCAGTAAACACTTGCTCAGCCCAAGCCCCAGTAAACACTATCCCAGCTCCAGTAAACACTAGCCCAGCCCGAGTAAACACTAGCCCAGACCCAGTAAACAATAGCCCCAGCCCCAATAAATGATAGCCCAGCACAAGACCCAGTAAATGCTAGCCCAGCCCCAGTAAACACTATCCCAGCCCCAGTAAACACTAGCCCAGACCCAGTAAACGGTAGCCCAGCCCCAGCCCCAGTAAACACTAGCCCCATCCCAGTAAACACCAGCCCAGCACCAGGCCCAGTAAACACTAGCTTAGGCCAAGCCCCAGTAAACACTAGCTCAGCCCAAGCCCCAGTAAACACTAGCCCAGCCCCAGTAAACACTAGCTCAGCCCCAGTAAATACTAGCTCATCCCAAGCCACGCCCCAGTAAACACTAGTCCAGCCCCAGTAAACACTAGCTCAGGCCAAGCCCCAGTAAACACTAGCCCAGCTCCAGTAAACACTAGCTCAGCCCAAGCCCCAGTAAACACAATCCCAGCCCCAGTAAACACTAGCCCAGCCCCAGTAAACACTAGCCAAGCCCAAGCCCCAGTTAACACTAGCCCAGCCCCAGTAAACACTAGCTCAGGCCAAGCCCCAGTAAACACTAGCTCAGGCCAAGCCCCAGTAAACACTAGCCAGCCCCAGTAAACACGAGCTCAGCACAAGCCACAGTAAACACTAGCCCAGCCCCAGTAAACACTAGCTCAGCCCAAGCTCCAGTAAACACTAGCCCAGCCCAAACCCCAGTAAACACTAGCCCAGCCCCAGTAAACACTAGCTCAGCACAAGCCACAGTAAACACTAGCCCAGCCCCAGTAAACACGATCCCAGCCCTAGTAAACACTAGCCCAGCCACAGTAAACTCTAGCTCAGCCCAAGCTCCAGTAAACACTAGCCCAGCCCAAACCCCAGTAAACACTAGCCAAGCCCCAGTAAACACTTGCTCAGCCCAAGCCCCAGTAAACACTAGCCCAGCCCCAGTAAACACTAGCCAAGCCCAAGCCCCAGTAAACACTAGCCCAGCCCCAGTAAACACTAGCTCAGCCCAAGCCCCAGTAAACACTAGCCCATCCCCAGTAAACATTCGCCCAGCCCAAGCCCCAGTAAACACTAGCCCAGCCCCAGTAAACACTAGCTCAGGACAAGCCACAGTAAACACTAGCCCAGCCCCAGTAAATACTAGCTCAGGCCAAGCCCCAGTAAACACTAGCCCAGACCCAGTAAGCACTAGCCCAGCCCCAGTAAACACTAGCTCAAGCCAAGCCCCAGTAAACACTAGCCCAGACCCAGTAAGCACTAGCCCAGCCCAAATAAACACTAGCCAAGCCCCAGTAAACACTTGCTCAGCCCAAGCCCCAGTAAACACTATCCCAGCTCCAGTAAACACTAGCCCAGCCCCAGTAAACACTAGCTCAGACCCAGTAAACAATAGCCCCAGCCCCAATAAATGATAGCCCAGCACAAGACCCAGTAAATGCTAGCCCAGCCCCCAGTAAACACTAGCTCAGCACAAGGCCCAGTAAATGCTAGCCCAGCCCCGGTAAACACTATCCCAGCCCCAGTAAACACTAGCCCAGACCCAGTAAACACTAGCCCCATCCCAGTAAACACCAGCCCAGCACCAGACCCAGTAAACACTATCCCAGCCCCAGTAAACACTATCCCAGCCCCAGTAAACACTAGCCAAGCCCCAGTAAACACTATCCCAGCCCCAGTAAACACTAGCCAAGCCCCAGTAAACACTAGCCAAGCCCCAGTAAACACTATCCCAGCCCCAGTAAACACTAGCCCAGACCCAGTAAACGGTAGCCCAGCCCCAGCCCCAGTAAACACTAGCCCCATCCCAGTAAACACCAGCCCAGCACCAGGCCCAGTAAACACTAGCCTAGACCCAGTAAACACTATCCCAGCCCCAGTAAACACTAGCCAAGCCCCAGTAAACACTTGCCAAGCCCCAGTAAACACTACCCCAGCCCCAGTAAACACTAGCTCAGCCCAAGCCCCAGTAAACTCTAGCCCAGCCCCCAGTAAACACTAGCTCAGCACAAGGCCCAGTAAATGCTAGCCCAGCCCCGGTAAACACTATCCCAGCCCCAGTAAACACTAGCCCAGACCCAGTAAACACTAGCCCCATCCCAGTAAACACCAGCCCAGCACCAGACCCAGTAAACACTATCCCAGCCCCAGTAAACACTATCCCAGCCCCAGTAAACACTAGCCAAGCCCCAGTAAACACTATCCCAGCCCCAGTAAACACTAGCCAAGCCCCAGTAAACACTAGCCAAGCCCCAGTAAACACTAGCCAAGCCCCAGTAAACACTATCCCAGCCCCAGTAAACATTAGCTCAGCCTAAGCCCCAGTAAACACTATCCCAGTCCCAAACCGAGTAAACAATAGCCTCAGCCCCAGTAAACACTAGCCCAGACCCAGAAAACACTAGCCCAGCCCTTATTCTGCAGCCTCAGCCAATGCTAGCCCATCCCCAGTCAGGTATAACCCAACATCTCAATCAACCAATAGATTTTAACAGCAAGATTGTTCAGCTGTCTCTCTACCGCAATGCTAAGTGTGCAGAATGCAGACACTTCTGAATATAGAGGAGGAACCGGAAACGATTTGGCCAAGCGAGCCTCCCTTAGCTCCCTAACACTGGGTTGAGCTGCACATTGGGTAAGTGTCTGTGAGTAAGTGAGTCAGGCCAGAGCCTAAGGTTTTTGGATGTGGATCAGAGTGGAGGTTAACATAGTTCTACCGAGCAGAGCCGCTGACTAAGACTGAACCATTGATTTTCGCTTTGCTCTGTACTAACTGTCTATGTGGTGCCTATTCCCTCCCCTGATTCCCATGCACTTCTCCTTACATTTCCCTGTTCTTGTTCTCACTCCTTCACATATACACCTCTGCAGTTAAAACAGCATAACAAGCTGTGTATATCAGTCTGTGTATTACCATGCTGAGGATGGTACGATCTAACTGGGTGAAGGATTTGTTTGTCAAGAGGAAGTGACCTCAGCAAAGAGCTGAGTTGGGATGCTCAATTAGATCAGTAGAAGCGATCGATCATTAATATAACTCTTGTTGAAAACAGTTAATTCTCTGTGTGTGGGCGTGTGTGTGTATTTGTCTGTGAGGACTCTATTAGTCTTTGCATAATGAAATAGGGTATAAGCCCCTACTCTATCACAGGTTGTGAGTTAGTGGATGAGTTCTGAGCATTTTAATGTCACTAGAGAGTCAGTGATTTAAAACGCTGTCTCTGATCAGAGGAGACAGAGAGCTTATTAGCACACAGTAGGCAGAGATATGAGAAGAGAAAATATAAGAAAAGAGAGAGAAACAGACATTTTATTTATTCTCTCACACACACACACACACACACACACACACACACACACACACACACACACACACACACACACACACACACACACACACACACACACACACACACACACACACACACACACACACACACACACACACACACACACACCTGGGCGTGGCGGGAGGTGGAGAGGCTGGGCAATCTTCAGTCGACTCTTCAGGTCTTCCCACCTCCTCTGGTCCACTGTCAGCAGAGCAGTACCCTGGGGAGGAAAAATACACACACAGACCCAGGTCTTATGACGGCGTTATAAAGGCTTTATGAATACATTTGAGAGGAATACCAATCATTATTGTCAGGAAGGTGTGCAAGGCAGGTCACCCGTGATACAAGTCAGCATTCGAGGTGTACAGTCTCCAGCTACGCCATGCCAGTACATGATTGTGTTCAACTTTGTTGAAACTGGGAAAAACGCACAGAGCACAGAATGGTGCTCTCTTGGATCTTGGATCTCTTACCTTGTTCTCATTGAAGTTAGCGATGACCACTCCGACAAACAGAGTGAGTCCAATCATACAGCCTAGAAAGACAAACACGTGGATGTAGATACCATGTATCTGCAGGGAGAGACAAATGTGTGTCATTACTTCTTACAATGTATGTAGGATCCAGTATTATCATCAAGCAGAGAGGGGAAGAGAGAGAGAGAGGAAGAGGGGAAGAAAGAGAGAGAGAGAGAGAGCGAGAGAAGAGAGAAGAGAGTGAGGAGAGAGATACAGACAGACAGAGAGAGAGAAAGACAAAGTCAGAGATACAGAGAGAGAGAGAGAGAGAGGCCGAGGCAGAAGCAAAGAGACAGTAAATGTGTGTACCGGTCCGACGCGATGAATGATGACATCACGGACCTCCACCCAGCCTTTGAGTGACAGGACCTCAAACAAAGCCAGCATGGCATTACCCACATTGTCAAAATTAAAGTTGCGAGGGTTGGCCCTGAAAAAAAAGTATTATAATTAAAACATACTTTATGTAGTGAGTAGAACTATAGTAATGACACCATCATTACTCATGGTCCTGGAGGGCTACAGTGTGTGCAAGGTTTAGTGCCAGCCCAGCACTATATATGTTTCAGCCAATCCTAATCACTCACCACACTCTTGGCACCCAGAAGCCAGGCTTCTTCTCTCCTGGTCTTAGTTTGAGATTGAGGTTTTTAGACACACTCACGTTGATCCGGAAGATTCCATGGCAGTCCTCCTACAAACAACCAGAGAGCACAGATGTCACTACACCATGCAAATTGAATGGATAGAATGGACATACAGTAGATGGTACGAGATGTCATAATGACAATGTTATGATTTAAATCAGATTTTCTGGTTTCATTAATATCAAATAACTACACTACAACAATTTTTTTTAGGAATCCATCATTTAAAATAGTACGCCCAATATGGCCATTGCTTTTAATGGAAATATCTGCTCTTCTATGTTTTGAAAATCAATTTTATAAAGAGCTTGGTCGTACCCGAAGGAATACGTGGGGGTCATTGCACTTGGCTAGTTTTCCAGCAAAGAGCTGGACGCCGAAGCTTGCAAACACCAGCATTAGTGTCAGGAGCAGGATGGAGACCTATAACACACACACAGAAACATTCAAGTAAAAGGGAAGAAATGGAAACCTGTGAGTGTGTGTGTGTGTTTTCGCGTGTGTGTTTGTGTGTGTTAGATCAATAGAGGGTTATAAACAGCCAGGGCTTTCCCACGCAGTCAAATAGCCTCTGGGCTGCTGGGCAGATCTGTAGGGTGTGAGAGAACAAAGAGGGCAGGGGAAACCTCACACTCAGCATCTTACAGTAATCTACTGTACAAAGTTAGGTCAAACTTTGTCAAAATAATCACTTCATGTCTGTGTGTCTCATATGGAGCATTTCCACAATCAGGCTTAGCTCCAGAGTTTGGTCCAAAATGTATCCACTGTGTATACATGTAAAATGTATGTGAGTGTTTTTACTTAGTGTGGTTCAACTGTCCACAATGGGCCTGATCCAGAGTTGAGATGAGCACAGACCACTCAGACTATAGCATAACTCATTAATTGATGTCAATGGAAACTTGAGTTAAGCAGGTAGAGCTCAAAGTAAGAATGTGGCTCAATGCGCATGTAATTGTGCATTCATGTGCATGTCTGTCTGTCTTGAGTATGTGCATGCTTACAATCCTGTGTATGTGTCTCTTAGTGTGTGCATCTACAAGTGCAAGTTTTCACACCGTGTGTGCGTGCTTGTGTGGCCACCACTAACCAGGAAAATCTCCTTGAAACCCTTGATGACCTCCCGCACCACCTTCCTCATCTGGGGCACCAGTTTAAAGATGCGAAGGGGGCGAAGACACCTCAGCATCATCAGCAGCTGAGCCCCAGACTCCGGAGGCACGTTAGGAGGCAGCCAACACAGGAAGATCAGACTACACTGGAAGAGAGAAAGAAAGGAAGGGAGAGAGGGAGTGATAGGGAAAGGAAGATGATGGAGAGAATGAAAAAGGGGGAGGGAGAGAGAGGAAGAAGGAGGAAGAGGGAAAGAGATGGTATGGAGGGAGGGAGGTCATTAGAAACGCAGGTCCTGACCTGACCTTTCTAATCAAACAGTAAAATGACAAAGCCCATCGGACACACTGCGTTGCCCTTTGCATGCTATACAAAGCTAAGAACACACTCATATAACACCACTAATTTTAACTACACCATCCCACAGGCCCTATGGCAGTAACATTGTCAATTGACACCTATAGAACAAAACTCATTTCGGTAGGAGGAGGCAACAGAGCTAGGCAGGCAGGGAGGTGAGCCCCCCCATAAGTAATGGTAAGGTAAACACTGGGCCACTGTCTGTGTGGAGTGTGCCTGTCAGAGCTATTACAATTCAATTCTCTCCCGTCTCTCATCCAATTATATCATCTATATGCAAATTATATTCCCAAACAAGAAAGGGAAGAGTTGTTTTGAAAGACGGCCTAAAAAAACTAACAGCTCACAAAAAACAAGAAAATAAATGATGATCGACACATCCCGACGGAATTAAGTTGATCATCAGTCATTAAAAAGCTATCTTCAAAAGTTTCACTGCGTCATCTTCCCGAACTCATTAGCAATAGCCTTAATCAAACAGAGTCTGCTTATTCTCACATGAAGAATGTATCTTTTCATTATTCTAAAAAAAGGCATATTATGTCCACTCCAAAGTCACATGGAATACCCTTTATGGGAGTCTAGAAACATCAAGGTGTATTCTAGAGGAATATACTTTACTTGGAAAGCCAATCAGAGACCATCCTTTCTTTAGGTAAATACAAAAAACATTCTGTAAGAATCTCCCGTTGCAACATTTCCCCTAAGCTGGCAAAACTGGTTGCAATTACATATCGTGATACCTGATGCGTTGTGAGCTTTCTGGCGCAAAATGGCTGCCGTGGCATCACCCATATATTGGTGGTGGTTGAGGTGAGTTTTCCACATACAATGTCAAGTTCTTTGATTATCAGTAAAAAAAGTGCTATATGAATCCAAATCCATGAACTTACGAGGTAGATGAAGATGTCCATGACTCCTCCAAAGTCTCTGATGACGGCTGTAGGAGTAAAGAACAGGCCGTCCGCCATGATCTTCAGGTTCAGCTCGATACTCATGAAGATGACAAAGACATACTCTCCTATCTGAAACACACCAGACATTAAGCTCCAATAAATATGTTATTTATTTATTCATTCAACCTTCATGTATTCAGGTTGAAGCCTTGTCCTCATCCATCTCTACACTATAGAATCCCAATCAGAGAAGCCTTCGAATGACCCTTTTTGGTTGCAGGTATATGGAACCCAAAAGGGTTCTCCTATGGGCCCAGCCAAAGAACCCTTTTAGTGTGTAGACCCTCATCTCTGGGGCCGGGTTAAAGTTAGCAGCACAAAAAGGTTGCACAGTAGGTAACTCTGTACAATAAGTTGTATCTACTGTTTACTGAACAATAATATATAAAACAAATATTTTTTTTAAATGAACCACGGGAAAAGAGTCCTCCATTTGCTACTCAAGTGCAAATGGAGGACTCTTTCTGCTGCCTCTGTTTAGAGACAGGGGCATGGTAATGGTCCATTCTAAATCAAAACAAATTACACACATATATTATTTAGTACATTACCAGTCTATTCATTCAAGGGATGTTCTTTCTTTTTTACTATTTTCTACATTGTAGAATAATAGTGAAGACAACAAAACTATGTAACAAAAACAACAACATACAGAATCATATATTAACCCATTTAAAAAAAAACAAATCTAAATCTATTTTATATTATTCAAAGTAGCCACCTTTTTACTTGATAACATGCCCAGTTACACTTGCCTAGTTAAATAAAGGTTAAATAAACATTTTAATAACAAAAAATAATAATAATTTGCACACTCTTGGCATTCTCTCAACCAGCTTCAACTGGAATACTTTTCCAACAGTCTTGAAGGAGTTCCCACATATGCTGAGCACTTGTTGGCTGCTTTTCCTTCACTATGCAGTCTTACTCATCCCAAACCATCTCAATTGGCTTGAGGCCGGTTGATCATGGAGGCCAGGTCATCTGATGCAGCACTCCATCACTCTCCTTCTTGATCAAATAGCCCTTACACAGCCTGGAGGTTGTGTAAGACACTGCTGTTGGAACCAAAAATCACAAATTTCCACCGGTCTAATATCCATTGCTCGTGTTTCTTGGCCCAAGCAAGTCTAATCTTCTTATTGGTATCCTTTAGTAGTGGTTTCTTTGCAGCAATTAGACCATGAAGGCCCGATTCCCACAGTCTCCTCTAAACCGTTCATGTTGAGATGTGTCTGTTACTTTAACTCTTTGAAGCATTTATTTGGGCTGCAATCTGAGGTGCAGTTAACTCTAATGAACTTATCCTCTGCAGCAGAGGTAACTCTGGGTCTTCCATTCCTGTGGGAGTTGTCACGTGTACTCCCTCTCTGGCCTTTAGGTCACCAGGCTGCTCGTTATGGCGCACACCTGTCACCATCGTTACGTGCATTATGACACTCACCCGGACTCCATCATCTCCCTGATTCACTGCCCTGTTTATGTCACTCCCTTTGGTTCCTTCCCCAGGCGTCTTTTTTTCTGTTTCAGATTCATGTCTGTGCATTGTTCGTGTGTCTGGTTTTGTATTATGTTTTCATTTATTTATTGAATGATTCACTACCTGAACTTGCTTCCCGACTCTCAGCGCACACTCAGCGTTACAGCGGTCCTCATGAGAACCAGTTTCATCAGAGCGCTTGATGGTTTTTGCGACTGCACTTGAAGAAACTTTAAAAGTTCTTGAAATATTCCGGATTGACTGACCTTTATATCTTAAAGTAATGATGGACTGTCATTTCTCTTTGCTTATTTGAGCTATTCTTGCCATAATATGGACTTGGTCTTTTACCAAATAGGGCTATCTTCTGTAAACCACCCCTACCTTGTCACAACACAACTGATTGGCTCAAATAATTAAGAAGGAAATAAATTTCACAAATTAATTTTTAACAAGGCACACTTTTTCATTGAAATGCTACCTCATGAATTTAGTTGAGAGAATGCCAAGAGCTGTCATCAAGGCAAAGGGTGGCTACTTTGAAAAATCTCAAATATAAAATATATTTTCATTTGTTTAACACTTTTTTGTCTACTAGATGTTTCCATCTGTTATTTCAGAGTTTTGATGTATTCACTATTATTCTACAATGTAGAAAATAGTGAAAATTAGTAGGTGTGTCCAAACATTTGACTAGTACTGTATATGTAAAGACAAGATTAAATCAAAAACAGTGTGATGGGTGACAATATTAGCCTATCAATTATAAATGATATATTATCACTTGTGAATGATGCCCAGCTTAAGGCAAGATACAGCGCATTACCTTTTTTGCAACTTTTTCAAATCATTGTCGTACACCTCGTGTAGCCCATAGGTCTATATGTTCTGTTCAAATTAAGCCCCTTACATCTGCTTTACAATGGGTGTAGAGCCTAACTGGCATACCTACACAGTGCGTTAGTTTCAAGTTTTGGGAAGATTATTCTCACCATAGAAATGCACCTTCATAAAAAAAGCATTACATGCATAATGACTTTTGTTGTTACTTTTGAGAGTGGTGTTTTCCTTCTATAGGAACATTTGTGCTTATAGCCTACTTCCGTGTGCAGATTGCTGCGCTTATAATGTGAGGAAGAGCAGGAAATAGTTTATCAACATTTTAAGCTAAACTTTGTCTGCTTGTTACTAGTAGATTGACATAGGCTAGTGCTTTTGCTGTTTGTTAGCCCTACTCACCTTGTTGGCTGACAAAAAGTAAATGTGGACAGTTCTTACAACATCTTCAATATGTACCTTGGAATTGGATAAGGACATGCGCAATTGCGTACCCAATGTGTCTGTCTTCACTTGTAGCCTGTGAGAAAGACCCGATCATGTGACAGAGTCATGTGAGTGAGAAGTGCTTCGGCAGGCAGCCGGGTGAAGAGAATTATAATTATTATATCCAGCCCAAGGGCACAATGGCCACTGGCCGCAAAAGGCATGGATTTTGTTAGGGGGCATTACGGCCACACAAAGGGGGTGCAGCCGGGGAATTCGAGGCATTATCAAGTGCTTGTCAAATTGTGAATGAGAGACTGATTAAGTGTGTACAGCTGTAGCCTGCGCAAAAAAACTAAGCAGAGCTCATGCCTTTCATGCTTTTTTCAAATCATCATTAGAGTTGCATCATGCAGCCTAAGAATGTAATAAAAATCTAAACATATAGCCCAACATTTAAATAACTCTAAATTAAGCATATAGGAGTAGCTGTTTCTTTGTTAACAGCTCAACACACAATAGCTGCATGTGTACACTCCCTCAAATCGTTTGGAGAAAATATCCTTTCTATTTCATTCATCTATGTTCAATTGCATTCTTCATTCTATAAAATAATAGAAAATAATGCCATCGAATTATTAAGCAAATCTTGTCTGCTAAATGAACTAGTGTCCCCACATCCAGATCGGGGCCTAACCTAAGTACAACTCAGAGTATGTTCTTCTGTTCTTCTGAAATAGACTACATTTTCTTCATATCATTTTTCTTTAGACCTGTCTAAAATACATAATGGGTTTATTGGGAATGTGTAGGCTATATTACATGGATTTATTAGACTTTTTACAATTTAGATGTTCCAAAGGTCTGCATCAGTGGCTTGTAGGCTATATGTGGAAGCCAGGAGATGCTAAATGGGTTTAAGTTAATAAACGTTAAATTACCATGAGACCGGCAGTTATTTGCTTCACAATCACCGATTGACACAATGTCATGATTGCCACAGCCCTAGGCATGGTTAAGAAAACCAGTCAGTATCTGGTGTGACCACCATTTGATTCATGCAGCGCGACACATCTCTTCCACCCAGAGATCAATCTGTTGATTGTGACCAGTGAAATGTTGTCCCACTCCTTTTCAATGGCTGTGCAAAGTTTTTAGATATTGGTGTAAACTGGAATAATGGGCCTCAGGATCGTCACGGTATCTCTGTGCATTCAAAGTGCCATTGATAAAATGTCATTGTGTTCGCTGTCCATTGCTTATGCATGCCCATACCATAATATTATTATTATTCCTATCTCAGAGCCATTTGCATTGCTAGTTATTGCCTAATGTTAGCTAGCTAACATTGAACTTGGTTGGTTAGCTACTTGCAGATTCATGCAGGGTAGTAACGTTATGAGTTGGGATATGGTTAATTGTTTAGTTAGCTAGATACATGTCTAAACAAAAGACTCCATCTATGCAAGTAACCATTTCAATAGAATGTTCATGAGGTCACTGTGACAACTGTCATTAGACATAGCTGGTCAATTATCTCTGGCTATCTACTCCGATTCCAGAGCACTCTCTTCTGAGTGTGCCAGAGCCCAGAATAACTGACTAATTTATGAATGCTCAACACCCGTTGAATATGGCAGGCATCAGTAAACGTCAGCAAAAAAGCGTAGTTAAATTGTTGCCAGCAGCACAGTTAGTCACCAACGCTCTGGATTAGAGGTCGACCGATTATGATTTTTCAATGCCGATACCGATTATTGGAGGACCCCAAAAATAGCTGATACCGATTAAATCGGCCAATATTTAAAGTTTAATTGTAATAATGACAATTAAAACAATACTGAATGAACACTTATTTTAACTTAATATAATACATCAATAAAATAAATTTAGCCTCAAATAAATAATAAAACATGTTCAATTCGGTTTAAATAATGCAAAAGCAAAGTGTTGGAGAAGAAAGTAAAAGTGCAATATGTGCCATGTAAGAAAGCTAACGTTTAAGTGCCTTGCTCAAAACATGAGAACATATGAAAGCTGGTGATTCCTTTTAACATGAGTCTTCAATATTCACAGGTAAGAAGTTTTAGGTTGTAGTTATTATAGGAATTATAGGACTATTTCTCTCTATACGATTTGTATTTCATATACCTTTGACTATTAGATGTTCTTATAGGCACTTTAGTTTTGCCAGTGTAACAGTATAGCTTCCATCCCTCTCCTCGATCCTACCTGGGCTCGAACCAGGAACACATCGACAACAGCCACCCTCGAAGCAGCGTTACCCATGCAGAGCAAGAGGAACAACTACTCCAAGTCTCAGAGCGAGTTACGTTTGAAACGCTATTAGCGTGCACCCGCTAACTAGCTAGCCATTTCACATCGGTTACACCAGCCTAATCTCGGGAGTTGATAGGCTTGAAGTCATAAACAGCGCAATGCTTGAAGCAGAGCGAAGAGCTGCTGGCAAAACGCACGAAAGTGCTGTTTGAATGAATGATTACGAGCCTGCTGGTGCCAAACATCGCTCAGTCAGACTGCTCTATCAAATCAAAGACTTAATTATAACATAATAACAGACAGAAATACGAGCCTTAGGTAATTAATATGGTCAAATCCGGAAACTATTATCTCGAAAACAAAATGTTTATCATTTTTTATAAGATAAGTAGCAACTTACCTTGGCTTCTTACTGCAGTCACGTAACAGGCAGGCTCCTCGTGAGGAGCATTGGATTGGTTAAC
The DNA here is from genome assembly GCF_021184085.1 of Oncorhynchus gorbuscha. Classification (NCBI taxonomy): domain Eukaryota; kingdom Metazoa; phylum Chordata; class Actinopteri; order Salmoniformes; family Salmonidae; genus Oncorhynchus; species Oncorhynchus gorbuscha. The sequence continues at coordinate 68,510,427 of NC_060173.1, read as the reverse complement.
TGTAAGGTTGCAAGATTGAATCCCCGAGCTGACAAGGTAAAAATCTGTCGTGCTGCCCCTGAACAAGGCAGTTAACCCACCGTACCTAGGTCATCATTGAAAATAAGAATGTGTTCTTAAATGACTAGCCTAGTTAAATAAAGATGTAAAAAAAAAATATTGGCCAAATCGGCATCCAAAAATACCGATTTCCGATTGTTATGAAAACTTGAAATCAGCCCTAATTAATCGGCCATTCCGATTAGTCGGTCAAACTCTACTCTAGATAACATAAAAACAGCCTAACCAGCTCTGCTGGACAGAGTGAGCTGTTCTGGAAGTAGCTACCAAGCTAGTTAATGTTAGCCAGTTAGCTTGGTAGCTTGAGTGTTGTTGTTATGTCGGAATGCTCAGATCAAGTCTACTCCTCGGCCAGAGCATTCAGTGTGCTCTCTGATTGCTCCGAGAGCGAAATGCTCTGAATTTACGAACTGACAATCTGACAATGCTGAGTTTACGAACGCCCAGGGCACCCCAGATTGAATTTACGAATACACCTGTAGTATAAACCAATCTTTAGACTTTAAATCCTTGGTTGTTAAGTACATGGCCTCACTTGTCAATCCTTAAAGAAATGGGTGGGGCTTAAGAGGGTGTGAACGATGCTGAATGGGTGTAGAAAAAGAGGAGCTCTCCAGTAGGTTTACTAAAACATTCAAGGGCCGTTTTTCTCAAAAGTGAGGTTACAAGTTTATCAACTTTCAAAGCAGAATTACTTTCCCATTGTTCCTCAACTGTAGTGTATGATATACCATTTTCTAGCTCTGAGTCTCTACTTTTATCTAATGTAAAAAACACAATTTCAAATTTTGCTACATACGACAGAATCAAGCCGGTCGGTCATGTATGTCCATTAATCCATTCCTCCATCCTTCCTCCAACCCACTCATCCATTTATTTTTCTGAGCATCCTATTGTTTCTCATCTAGCCAGTGGTCACCAACTGGTCGATTTTCAAGGCATTCCTAGTCGATCACCAAACATTTCTGTAAAAAAGCCAAAGATAAAGGCTTGCACTCCTTTCTTTGCTAGGCGATAGGTGCACTTGATTCAGATACTTTGCGCACCATCAAATTGTCCCCATTTTGAAGCATTTAATTTGTCTGAAAAGACAAACCCCATCTACCCGATGGACCGGGGAACTGTGGCTAAATCAAGTGCGCCTGTTGCACTGGCCAATCGGATAGCTCAAATCACCGTGTCTTCAGCTTCCTCAACCCTGGCCACAGCAAAGTGAACCTACGTGAGATTTCATAACTTTTAAAACCATGACCAGAGAGAGACTGTTATAGAATACAGCAAAGAGCTGCTGTTTTTATGAGCCAGTTCATGTCTAAGTTTATTCAGCACTGTCAACAATGTTTTTAATCAACACTATTACAAAATATAAAACACTCTTTTCCCCACTCGCACTGCAGCTGCAATGACCTTGCATTATTATTAGCAGCTCGTCGTGTTTAATATCGAGGAATATTTCACTTTCTTTGGTCATAGGAACAACATGAATTTGTGCATGAGGCAGATGCAACTCGAGTTTCACCGTAGAAGACGGTGTCTCTGGTCAGTCTCACCGGAGGAAAGGAAGGAGAGAGCAGGGACCGTAAGAGGCGGTGTCTCTGGTCAGTCTCACAGGAGGAAAGGAAGGAGAGAGCAGGGACCATGGGAGGCGGTGTCTCCGGTCAGTCTCACTGGAGGAAAGGAAGGAGAGAGCAGGGACCGTGGGAGGTGGTGTCTCCGGTCAGTCTCACTGGAGGAAAGGAAGGAGAGAGCAGGGACCATGGGAGGCGGTGTCTCCGGTCAGTCTCACTGGAGGAAAGGAAGGAGAGAGCAGGGACCGTGGGAGGTGGTGTCTCCGGTCAGTCTCACTGGAGGAAAGGAAGGAGAGAGCAGGGACCATGGGAGGCGGTGTCTCCGGTCAGTCTCACTGGAGGAAAGGAAGGAGAGAGCAGGGACCGTAAGAGGCGGTGTCTCTGGTCAGTCTCACCGGAGGAAAGGAAGGAGAGAGCAGGGACCATGGGAGGCGGTGTCTCCGGTCAGTCTCACTGGAGGAAAGGAAGGAGAGAACAGGGACCGTGGGAGGCGGTGTCTCCGGTCAGTCTCACCGGAGGAAAGGAAGGAGAGAGCAGGGACCGTGAGAGACAGACCCTCTGCTGCTCTCTCTCTCCCTTTGCTGAGACTAATGCCGTGTTCAAAACAACTAGGTTCTCAGTAAAAAAACGAGATCCGACTGGGAAAAATAGTTTTGAACGGTCATCCAACTCGGAATTCTCAGTCGGAAACTCTGGCATCTTTCTAGAGCTCTGACTTTCCTGAAGATCACCGACGTCCTGATTTCACCGTTTTTTTTTAGCTCCCAGCACCATGACTATCAGATGCAGGTTCCATAAGTCCAGTAAAATACAAAATCAAATTATTAGCAAATTATTTAAATTTATGCTCAGCTGTGCCTCGCAAGTGCTAAACCAACTGATCTATTTTGTTATCAAAGCTGGTGTTTTGAAATATAATATGGTCTGAGAAGAACAATATTTACAGGCTAGGCCAACTGCACAAATCTCATTCCTAAATAACTGTTTTTATTAGGTTAAAGTCATTCTGAGCGGTAGATCTCAGCTTGCTTTTTGACTGTGAAAGTGATCTTGACTCAGAAAAGGTTGGTGACCACTGGTCTACACAGTATGCAATGAGTGTGCGTGTGTGTCACGCGGTGGACATGGATGACAGCTACAGTATATCAGTTACCTGTAGAGTGGGTACATGCATGACCCTGGTGAAAGGAGACTCAAACATCATGGAGATACAGGAGCAGATGGTCACTACGATCATCACCCAGTCCAGATAGGTGACCAGCCCCAGGAGATCACTGAGGAATAAAGAACACATACAGGCACACAACACACACACACAGGCATACGCACACACTAGTTTAGTAAGGAACACACACATGCAGATTCTTAGTAGACCCATCACTGCAGTGTGAGTTGTAAGTGGGCCATGCTACTTTGTTTCAATTCTGATGAAATATGACTTATGTAAAACCTCACACACAGACTCCATAATGAGTGGGATCATCTAAGGACTGTGATTAAGTGTGCATGCCTGAGTGTGTGTGTTCGCGTTGTTGCACATATGCATAGTTTGTGTTATGTGTCTGTATGCTAATGCGTGCATTGCGTGTGCTTGTGCTCGTGCATGTATCCGACCGCACTGCAGCCCTACAGCACTATCCCAGCTAGATCTATATGAAAGTCCCCTGGCACCCAGATAAATTCATTTCTATCTCGTTGTTTGATAACCAGAGCTGGAAGCCTGGGAACCTGGGCAGAACTCCAATCAGTTTATGCAATGTTAAAAACCTATTTCACAACTTTTTCATTTTTCGCAATCGTCATCCCTCATAAGAGATTGGTTATTGTTTTTAGATAAACAACAAGACAGAATAAGAGAAACAACCCGATTATGCAATATTTACCCATCAACAATGGGAGTAGAAGACTTACTAAAGCTGGTGGTATTTGGAGTTCACCGCTCCTGTTATCGGATCTGTTTTGGATCTGGACAAATGGACAAACAAATAGACATGAAAACAGATTAGATTTTATTTTCATAGCATGTGTTGCTAAAACAGTTTGGGTAGCACTTTTACATTGCAGCACAGAATACATGGGTATGAGCAAAGTAATAGAGTGCCTTGAGCTATAGTAAATATGAATGTTTTTCACTGTTAGAGCCTTGTTCTTGAACACTTCTGCCTTGGTCGGTGCGCACCCCTCCTCTTTTCAATTTTTTGCTGACAAGTCCCCCTAAGTGCTAAACTTATTACAACTCATCCGAAGACATTGTGCCGGTTTAACATGCTATTGCAATCGTTGCCTGTGATTGGCTTGCCCTTAGATGTTAGACACCATATGAGTCTACAGCAATGAATGTATATATGAATGGACAAAGCCATCGATCACATGACACCATTCATTCCTATGTACAGACTCAATAGTTTCCCAAGTTTCAAGTGTTATTGTCACGTGCACAAGTACAGTGAAATGCCTTTCTTGCAAGCTCTTTCCCAACAATGCAGTAATCAATATCAGTAGTACTACAAAATAATGTAAAGTAGAACAAAAACATACAATAAATATACATAAAAAGAACACAACCCTGTATATAGTAAGTAAACTATATACAGGGTTAGTGTCAAGACCATATCTACATGTGCAGGGACACTGGAGTGGTAAAGGTAAAGGTAAAGGTAGATCTGTCATTTTAATGGCGTCAGACCAAAGCTCTGTGTCTGTCCTCATGCTCCTAGACCTTAGTGGCGCTTTCATATAATTGATTACCACATTCTTTGGAGAGACTGGATACCCTGATTGGTCTATGCAGACAAGTTCTTGACTAGTTTAGATCCTATCTGTCACAAAGATATCAGTTCGTCTTTGTGGATGTTTTGTCCTCTGACAAAACAATCGTACGTTTCGGTGTTCCTAAAGGTTCCGTTCTAGGACCACTATTGTTTTCACTATATACAGTGCATTCAGAAAGTATTCACACCCCTTAACTTTTTCCACATTTTGTTGTGTTACAGCATGCATTTATAATGGATTAAATTAAGATTGTGTGTCACTAGCCTACACACAATACCCCATAATGTCAAAGTGGAAGTATGTTTATTTTTACGTTGACAAATTAATTAAAAATGAAAAGCTGAAATGTCTTGAGTCATTAAGTATTCAAACTCTTCGTTATGGCAAGCCTAAATACATTCACTAGTAAGAATTTGCTTAATGTGTCAAAATCAAAATAAAGCAGACATTGAATATCCCTTTAAGCATTGTGTAGTTATTTATTACACTTTGGGTGGTGTATCAATACACCCAGTCACGACAAAGATACATCAGTCTTGTCTAACTCAGTTCCCGGAGAGGAAGGAAACCGCTCAGGGATTTCACCATGGGGCCAATGGTGACTTTAAAACAGTTACACACACAAGATGCAGGCCTCATTTTGTTCCTAGAATTTCTAAGCAAACAACTGGAGGCAGGGCTTTCCCCTATAGAGTTTCTGTATAAGCACTTTATGACAACTGTTGATGAAAAAGCGTTATAAATACATTTGATTGATTACTGTAAGGTAAGGTGAATAGTAGTGATATGCTTTCCCCCCCTTTCAAGATGATTCAATACATATCTAGATAAAGGGAGCTACGATATCATACAGGAATGAAGCGTATTAGTTTGAAACGATTCGGTGCGATTTGGTTTGATTGGAGAATTAATCAACTCTGTTCGATGCGATACGATGCACTAACACATCCATTTTCCATTTCTAATAAAAATCTGCTGCTGATGAGGTGGGCCTCTCTGATCTGTCTGAGCTGACTTCTGTGTTTGTGTGTGTTAGATCAATAGAGGGTTATAGACAGCCAGGGCTTTCCCATGCAGTCAAATAGCCTCTGGGCTGCTGGGCAGATCTGTAGGGTGTGAGAGAACACAGAGGGCAGGGGAAACCTCACACTCAGCATCTTACTGTAACAATTTATGCCTATGGTGTATCTACTGTGTGTGTACGTACTGTGTATGTGTGTGTGTATAAACTGTGTGTGTGTGTTTTGCACTTTGTGTGTGTATGTACTGTGAGTGTACAGTGTGTGTGTTTGTGTGTGTGTGTGTGTGCATGTGTGTACTGTGTGTGTATGTACTGTGTGTGTGTATGTACTGTGAGTATACAGTGTGTGTGTATGTACTGTGTGTGTGTGTTTGCACTGTGTGTGTATGTGTATGTACTGTGTGTGTGTGTATGTACTGTGAGTGTACAGTGTGTGTGTGTGTGTGCATGTGTGTACTGTGTGCGTGATGTATGTATATGGTGTGTATACTATGTAGGCACCTGATCTGAGCCATAAGGGATACTAGGTATCTACCACCCCACTACTACTATCAGATTAGGGAGGGCAATGTGGTCTTTGGTTCTGAAATTACCATCACCCACTAATTAACTTGTCATTTTTGCAGATTAAGTGTTTGAGCTAGTAATCTATCAATATTTATTGTTTACAAATGAGCTGTGACATATTCAATTAATATGTAGCACAACTTTGAATTTCACCCCCATCTCAATACCAAAAGGTTTTCACCATTTGGACATTTTTAGTGAGCTTCTGTTCTCTTCCCGCTTTGGCCATGCAGTGCGCCTCGCAAAAGTAATTCCTTATTTTGAAATTAACTTTACCCTGTATGTCAAAAAATGACCATATACATACACTGATTGTTTAAAGCAAAACTACCATAACTATTGCTGATGGTGAACCTGAACAATTAAAAAAGTATAGCTTACTTTTTCAATAGTGCATAGATACTAATAACCCAGCAAATGACATTGTCACTCAACTGTCACTCAACTAATAAAGCCTAATATTGCGCAAGCCATTTTAGCATTTGAACAGGCCACGTACCTCGCACTCTTCCGAGCGGAGCTGGGCAAAGTGTGAGGTCTGACTAGGCTACTGATATTCCCTAGGTGTGTTTGGCATGCTAAATTACTAGGTATTTTCAGAAGGTAGAAAGAAAGAGCCCAAAACATTTCTTATTTGCGATACGCATCGTTTGAAACTATTTTCTGACCGATGCATGCTACATTTGGATCGGTATCTTAAACATTTGAATCAGGGACTGTATCAGTGAATCGTTACATCCCTAGCGACTAGGCATCAGGTTTATGATAAACAGAGTAGCAGTAGCGCATATGATGATTGTATGTGTGTGGGTGTGCGTGTGTATTGTCAGTATGAATGTGTCTGCGTTTTATGTGTGAGCAAATTAATTGTGTGCGCGTGTGTGTGTGTGTGTGTGTGTGTGTGTGTGTGTGTGTGTGTGTGTGTGTGTGTGTGTGTGTGTGTGTGTGTGTGTGTGTGTGTGTGTGTGTGTGTGTGTGTGTGTGTGTGTGTGTGTGTGTGTGTGTGTGTGTGTGTGTGTGTGTGTGTGTGTGTGTGTGTGTCTGGGTCCTGTGAGTGTGAATAGTCAGTGCAAAAATAATCCATTAAATAAAAGGGTCAATGCAGATAGTCAATTGAATAGATAGTCCATTAAGAGCATTGAAGCCAAAGGAAGTCGGTTAAGATGGCGTCTCATGGAGACATAACACAGTTTAAGCTACTCCAGGAACCCTCTTATTGAGTAACTCAAGTTGAAGTCCGACCAGGGTACTGCAGGCTGCCATTAGCAACTCAATTATCCTTATAACTCTTTCTGTGTGCGATTGAAAAATAGTCAGTTCAACGACCATCTGGTGTAATAGAAACAATTATTGGCACCATGATTCTCTTGTAAATTTGTTTTGTTTATACGATGATTGACCACAGAGATTGCCATTTTTCTATTCAGTATAACGGGGGATCATGTTTTCTGAAAATAATGCCTGCAGTACCGTGGTCTGCCTTGAACTTCATTTTTCTATTCAGTATAACGGGGGATCCTGTTTTCTGAAAATAATGCCTGCAGTACCGTGGTCTGCCTTGAACAGTCGTTCTCCTCTGGTCTACAGCCTCAGAGCAAGTAATCGTCTTAACTTACGCATTGAAGCGTGCCCGCACGACAGTCCTACAGAAGTTTCTGAAGCGGTGCTCTCTCCCCACAATGAAGAGAGGTTTGTCAAAGTAAGGATGGTTCTCCCTCAGTTCCTCTTCCTGGACCTTGCTGCTCACACACACACAAACAAAGTTACACACACACACACACACACACACACACACACACACACACACACACACACACACACACACACACACACACACACACACACACACACACACACACACACACACACACACACACACACACACACACACACACACACACACACACACACACACACACACACACACACACACACACAAAATGTAAACAGACACAATGATAACAACACATAGGTAACACAGGAAAAGAAGACATGATCATTTCATTCTGTCCTTAAAATGCAGGGTAATTTGTCAAACAAATAATGAAGTAATCTTCAAAGATTCAAGGGTGGAGCAAAGGACTTAAGTTGCTAAGAGTGTGAAGATATGAAACGGTTGCTAAGAGTGGGAAGATATGAAACGGTTGCTAAGAGTGGGAAGATATGTAATGGTTGCTAAGAGTGGGAAGGTATGAAACGGTTGCTAAGAGTGGGAAGATATGAAACGGTTGCTATGAGTGGGAAGATATGAAAGGGTTGTAGATTGATGATTGACTGTAAATTGATGAGTGGCCTGTTCTGTGTTTCTTTACTGGGCACAACACCCTGTGTGTGCGTGTGTGTGTCTGTATGTGTGTGTGTGAGAGAGTTGTGTGTGTGTGTGTGTGTGTGCATGTGCGTGTGTGTGTATACCGCTTCATCTCGGCCTGCTCCTTCTTCTCCTGGATCATCTTGATCTCACTATCTTCTCGCTGGGCGTTACGATAACGCACTGTACTGGAATGCTACAAGGGAGAGGAAAGAAGGGTCAGGGTGTGTGTGAGTGTGTGACATTTTGCTATGTCTAGGGGTCCTAGCCTGACTACCTGCTCCATAACCTGATATAACTGTGTGTATGAGGCGTGAAAGTAAGAGTGAGTGGACCGGTGTTGAATGCATGTCCTAGGGTGGTAGTGTACTTACCTGGTGCCAGTGCGATCTCTGCTCTGACTCTCGCTAGTCGGCCAGCCAAAGCAGCATGCAATGTTCATGGCGACAAAATAATAATATGTACAAAAAGAAACAAAAATGCATGCCATGACAAAAGGTAAGATGCCAATCACCCACACCACACCCACATACGTACACAAAGTCATTATTAGTGATGGGCACCAATATGGAACATGATATCAGTTTGCATTAATAACATTGCAACTGTGTGGACTTCCACGGCTTTGTGAACTCCAGACAACTTCTTGCTGATTGGGGCATGTGTGAATGTTCTGGTGGCCTAACCTACCCAACAATTTGAAGCCCATTGATGGCCAATCAGCAGGCAACTAAATATGCCTGCAGGAAAAGTAATGTATGTTCTTTTACAGAATAGTGTAGGTAAACAGCAAGTACACCGATATCACTGATCAAGTCTTACTGGCGCTCGCCAAGCATCTGGCCTTGGGCTGTTGCCCACTAGGGATGGGATGTGGAAATGTAAGTGTCCTGTTCAACTAAGCATTAAATACCTCCATTATTAACAATGTGTGTGTGTGTGGGTGTGTTTCTCACATCTTGTGTGAGTGTCTCCAGGGACTTTCCTCTGCTGATCCTCTGACTAGTGGAGCCATGTCTCAGAGACCTGGAGAGAGCACAGGGTCAAAGGTTAAGACATAGCTTTGAAATATACCATTGGTGTGAGATTGTATGTGTGTATATGTGCATGGTGTACATGCTTGTCTGCTTTTGCATGCACATCAGTGTGCGTGTGTGTGCCCGTGCGTGAGTACACATGCTTGTGTGTGTACCTGCGTTCTTGGCGTATATGGTGTTGGACACTGAGGATGGAGCGCTCTTTCAGTGGTTGGCCCTCAAAGGATCCACTCAGCATACGCTGTCTGGTACAAGCCCTGAAACACACAGAACAGGAGACACATTCACAGCACAGTGCAAATACACACAACATAGTAAAAATAGAAAATGGTAAGAGGAGGGTTGCCGGTTCGAATCCCTGAACTGACAGGGAGAAATCTGCAGGGCACCTGGAGCTGGCACCTGGAGAGTTAATGACTTCAATATCCCATATACTTCATACTGCCATTGTGCCCTTGAACAAGGCACTTAAACGCTAAAAGCTCCAGGGGCAGTCCCAGCCTGTGCTGTGTGTTGTGTGTCAGGTTGGGTACTTTGACAGCAAAACATGAAAAATATCCATGCAACTACACCTCTCTTCCTCCCCTCAGCAGTCAGACAGGCTATTCATCCAAAGCAGGCCCTATTCACATGATCATTCTATATTAGTTACTTTGGCGATTAGGACATCCTGTTTATGTGAGGTAATTGCAGAGTCATGTTCCAGAACCCAGCTAATGACTAACTGGACTTCAGCAGTGTGTGTGTCTGTGTGTTGCTTGTGAGTGTGTGAGAAGGAGCATGTGATTGAGAAAGATAGATAGATAGAGATAGAGATAGAGAGATAGAGAGAGAGAGAGAGAGAGAGAGAGAGAGAGAGAGAGAGAGGGTGGGCGGGCCAGACGATACATGATGACTTCAGATGTAGTGTCTGTTTGGCAGCTTAGGAGAAAGAGAGGAAGGAACACACGCACACGCATTAGTCTGGCTAATCTACCGCCGTGCCAGATGTTTAATCCTCCAATTACTATATCACACAGGTGAATCTGTCAGGAGGGTGTGTGTGTCTGTGTGTGTGCCCATGCGTGAGTACATGTGCTTGTGTATGTACAAGACCTGCGTTCTTGGCGTATATGGTGTTGGACACTGGAGATGAAGCGCTTTCAGTAGTTGGCCCTCAAAGTATCCACTCAGCATTAGCTGTTTGGTACAAGCCATGTGTGTACATGTTTGTGAAGGTAATGCATGCCAGAGAAATTATGGCAACGCTCTGCTGTGTTCCCTTTGACTCAGAATTGTATTTGTAATATCAGCGGCTAAATCAGGCTTTTTAATTTGTGGGTCTCTCCTCAGGATGGGTGTCCTTTGGAATAAGAACATCTGAAGTACTACATGATTTCTCTATAATGGCAATTGATACAGAAAACCAGTGGAAATACACAACAAAACATTTTTAACACTTTCTTTAAAGGTTGCATACATTAAGCAATTATTATCAGCATAGATTAAGCATTCACAGCATATTCATGAAGGTGTAATTTACATTGATAAATATCTTTAAAGGAATATCTCAATCAGCAAATTTCTATGAAGTTTGAATGCTGAGAAAAATGTGTTGTTTCACAGGAATTTAAGTTCTAAAAATAGTCTGTCTAGGAAATCAGGCACTTCCAAAATGAAACATTGGTTCACAAAAATATTGTTCTCATATATTAATGTTATTTAACATTGAACATCATAGAAATGTGCCATTTTGAGGGCAGTAACTCGCACATTTAACATTTAGGTTGTTATTACGAAGTATTTAGTGATGTTCTATGATTTCATGTCTATTGACTGCGGTGTAGGCTCCTCAGAGGAGGAAGGGAGAAAAATCCTGCTCAGTAAAACAGAAAAAGTTATCCTTTTTAGATAAAACAATACTACATTGTATTTATTTTTCATTTTTTTATTTCACCTTTATTGAACCAGGTAGGCCAGTTAAGAACAAGTTCTCATTTACAACTGCGACCTGGCCAAGATAAAGCAAAGCAGTGAGACAAAAACAACAACACAGAGATACACATGGGAAAAACAAACGTACAGTCAATAACGCAATAGAAAAAATCTGTATACAGAGTGTGCAAATGAAGTAAGGAGGTAAGGCAATAAATAGGCCAACTGGTGTACAAAAGAGCAGAAAAACAAAAACAAATATGGGGATGAGGTAGGTAGTTGGTCGGATGGTCTATTTACAAATGGGCTGTGTACAGCTGCAACGACCGGTAAGCTGCTCTGACAGCTGACGCTAAAAGTTAGTGAGGGAGATATGTCGCCAACTTCAGTGATTTTTGCAATTCGTTCCAGTCATTGGCAGCAGAGAACTGGAAGGAAAGGCAGCCAAAGTAGGAGTTGGCTTTGGAGATGACCAGTGAAATATACCTGCTGGAGCGCGTACTATGGGTGGGTGTTGCTATGGTGACCAGTGAGCTGAGACAAGGTGGGGCTTTACCTAGCAAAGACTTATAGATGACCTGGAGCCAGTGGGTTTGGCGACGAATATGTAGTGAGGACCAGCCAACGACAGCGTACAGTTCGCAGTGGTGGGTAGTATATGCGGCTTTGGTGACAAGACGGATGGCACTGTGATAGACTGCATTCAATTTGCTGAGTAGAATGTTGTAGGCTATTTTGTAAATGACATTGCCAAAGTCGAGGATCGGTAGTTTTACGAGGGTATGTTTGGAAGCATGAGTGAAAGAGGCTTTGTTGCGAAATAGGAAGCCAATTCTAGATTTAACTTTGGATTGGAGATGCTTAATGTGAGTCTGGAAGGAGAGTTTACAGTCTAGCCAGACACCTAGGTATTTGTAGTTGTCCACATATTCTAAGTCAGAACCGTCCAGAGTAGTGATGCAAGTCGTGCGGGTGGGTAGCGATCGGTTGCATTTAAAAGCAGTTGAAGCCACGGAAGGAGTGTTGTATGGAGTTGAAGCTTGTGTGGAGGTTTGTTAACACAGTGTACAAAGAAGGGCCAGATGTACACAGAATGGTGTCGTCTGCGTAGAGGTGGATCTGAGAATCACCCGCAAAAAGAGCAACATCATTGATATATACAGAGAAAAGAGTCGGTCCGAGAATTGAACCCTGTGGCACCCCCATAGAGACTGCCAGAGGTGCGGATAACAGGCCCTCCAATTTGACACACTGAACTCTATCTGAGAAGTAGTTAGTGAAACAGGCGAGGCAGTCATTTGAGAAACCAAGGCTGTTGAGTCTGCCGATAAGAATACGGTGATTGACAGAGTCGAAAACCTTGGCCAGGTCGATGAAGACGGCCGCATAGTATTGTTTTTAATCAATGGTGGTTATGATATCGTTCAATGGCGGTTATGATATCGTTTAGGACCTTGAGCGTAGCTGAGGTTCACCCGTGACCTGCTCGAAAACCAGATTGCTTAGTGGAGAAGGTATGGTGGGATTCAAAATGGTCGTTGATCTGTTTGTTCACTTTGCTTTCGAAGACTTTAGAAAGGCAGGGTAGGATAGATATAGGTCTGCAGCAATTTGGTTCTAGAGTGTCACCCCCTTTGAAGAGGGGGATGACCGCCTCAGCTTTCCAATCTTTAGGAATCTCGGCCGATACAAAAGAGAGGTTGAACAGGATAGTAAAAGGGGTTGCAATAATGGTGGCGGATCATTTTCGAAAGAGAGGGTCCAGATTGTCTAGCTCAGCTGATTTGTACGGGTCCAGAATTTGCAGTTCTTTCAGAACATCAGGTGTCTAGATTTGGGTGAAGGAGAAGTGGGATGGGGGGGTTTGGGCCAGTTGCCGCGGGGGGTGCAAAGCTGTTGGCCGGGGTTGGGGTAGCCAGGTGGAAAGCGTCGCCAGCCGTAGAGAAATGCTTATTTAAATTCTCGATTATCGTTAAATATATTTACCTGTCACGAAATAAATGATTAAAACACACTGTTTTGATTGCAATGTAGATTTACAGTAGCCTCATCAAAACTCTCTGGGGTAGCACCATGCTGTAGGTTGAGGACAGCTATTTTCCATCCTCCTTTGGGTACATTGTCTACAATACAAAACCTAGGAGGCTCATGGTTCCCAACCCCTTCCATAGACTTAATTATGATGACGTCTGGAGGACATCCTCCTACCTATTAGAGCTCTTGCAGCATGAACTGACAAATGATCAGATAATTAATTTAATACTGAAAGCATAAGCTACAGCTAGCTAGTACTGCAGTGCATAAAATGTGGTGAATAGTTGACTCAAAGAGAGAGAAAGACAATAGTTGAACTGTTTTGTTTAGCATCATTTCTTAAACATGTATGAGAAGCAGCAGACAGAGTGAGCTAGATATATTTCATTAAAACATTTTACTAATGTTGCTAATGCAGCTAGCTAATTTAGCCTAAAAAAAGAGAGGAATGTTATTTATGTTAGCTAGCTGGCTAAGGCTATCCAACACTGGAACTCTTCCAAGTCAAGGTAAGTTATTGGTTTAATTAATTTATTGCCGCCTAGGCCCAACGGTGTAACTGCTAAACTGCTTGCTGTACAATTTACTGCCTGACTTGCAGTCGTCATTCCAAATCATCCCAAAGGTGTTGGATGGGGTTGAGGTCAGACCTCTGTGCAGGCCAGTCAAGTTCTTCCACACCCATCTCGACAAACAATTTCTCTATGGACCTCGCTTTGTGCACAGGGGCATTGACATGCTGAAACGGGAAAGGGCCTTCCCCAAAGTGTTGCCACAAAGTTGGAAGCACAGAATCGTCTAAAATGCATTGTGTGCTGTAGCGTTATGATTTCCCTTCACTGGAGCTAAGAGGCCAAGCCAAAACCATGAAAAACAGCCCCAGACCATTATTCCCTCTCCACCAAACTTTACAGTTGGCATTATGCATTCGAGCAGGTAGCGTTCTCCTGGCATCCACCAAACCCAGATTAATCCATCCAACTGCCAGATTGTGAAGCATGATTTATCACCCCAGAGAACATGTTTCCACTGATGGCAAGCTTTACACATCTCCAGCCGACGCCTGGCTGATCTTAGGTTTGTGTGCGGCTGCTAGGCCATGGAAACCAATTTCATGAAGCTCGCGAAGAACTGTTCTTGTGCTGGCGTTGCTTCCAGAGGCAGTTTGGAACTCAGTAGTTTGTTTTGTGAGCCTGCATCACCTAGCACTTTGTGGCTGACCCGTTGTTTTTTCTAGACGTTTCCACTTCACAATAACAGCACTTACAGTTGAAGTCGGAAGTCTACATACACCTTAGCCAAATACATTTAAACTCATGTTTTTCACAACTCCTGACATGTAATCCTCATAAAAAGTGCCTGTCTTAGGTGAGTTAGGATCACCACTTTATATTAAGAATGTGAAATGTCAAAATAATAGTAGACAGAATGATTTATTTCAGCTTTTAATTATTTCATCACATTCCCAGTGGGTCAGACGTTGACATACATTCAATTAGTATTTGGTAGCATTGTCTTTAAATTGTTTAACTTGGGTCAAATGTTTTGGGTAGCCTTCCACAAGCTTCCCACAGTAAGTTGGGGGAATTTTGGCCTATTCCTCCTGACATAACTGGTGTAACTGAGTGAGGTTTGTTGGCCTCCTTGCTCGCACATGCTTTTTCAGTTCTACCCACACATTTTCGATTGGATTTGAGGCCAGGGCTTTGTGATGGCCACTCCAATACCTTGACTTTGTTGTCCTTAGGCCATTTTGCCACAACTTTGGAAGTATGCTTGGGGTCATTGTCTACTTGGAAGACCAATTTGCGACCAAGCTTTAACTTCCTGAATGATGTTTTAAGATGTTGCTTCGATATATCCACATAATTTTCCTACCTCATGATGCCATCTATTTTGTGAAGTGCACCAGTCCCTCCTGCAGCAAAGCACCCCCACCACATTATGCTGCCACCCCCGTGAGTCACGGTTGGGATGGTGTTCTTCGGCTTGCAAGCCTCCCCCTTTTTCCTCCAAACATAACGATGGTCATTATGGCCAAACAGTTATATTTTTGTTTCAACAGACCAGAGGATATTTCTCCAAAAAGTAAGATCTTTGTCTCCATGTGCAGTTGCGAACCGTAGTCTTGCTTTTTTATTGCGGTTTTGGAGCAGTGGCTTCTTCCTTGCTGAGCAGCCTTTCAGGTTATGTTGATATAGGACCCGTTTTACTGTGTATATACATACTTTTGTACGTGTTTTCTCCAGCATATTCACAAGGTCCTTTGCTGTTGTTCTGGGATTGATTTGCACTTTTTGCACCAAAGTATGTTCATCTCTAGGAGACATAACGTGTCACCTTCCTGAGCGGTATGACGGCTGTGTGATTCCATGGTGTTTATACTTGCATACTATTGTTTGTACAGATGAACATGGTACCTTCAGGCGTTTGGAAATTGCTCCCAAGGATGAACCAGACTTGTGGAGGTCCACAATTTTTTTCTGAGGTCGTGGTTGATTTCTTTTGATTTTCCCATGATGTCAAGCAAAGAGGCATTGAGTTTGAAGGCAGACCTTGAAATACATCCACAGGTACACCTCCAATTCACTGAAATTATGTCAATTAGCTTATCAGAAGCTTCTAAAGCCATAAATTAATTTTTCAGGAATTTTCCAAGTTGTTTAAAGGCACAGTCAACTTTGTGGATGTAAACTTCTGACCCACTGAAATTGTGATACAGTGAATTATAAGTTAAATAATATCTCTGTAAACAATTGTTGGAAAAAATACTTGTGTCATACACAAAGAAGATGTCCTAACTGACTTGCCAAAACTATAGTTTGTTAACAATACACTTGTGGAGTGGTTGAAAAATGAGTTTAAATGACTCCAACCTAAGTGTATGTAAACTTCCGACTTCAACTGTACAGTTGACCAGCGCAGCGCTAGGTGGGCAAAACTTTTTACAAACTGACTTGTTGGAAAGGTGGCATACTATGACGGTGCCACCTTGAATGTCACTGAGCTCTTCATTAAAACCATTCTACTGCCAATGTTTTTCTATGGAGATTTCATGGCCGTGTGTTCGATTTTATACACCTGTCAGCAACAGGTGTGGCTGAAATAGCCGAATCCACTCATTTGAAGAGGTGCCTACATACTTGTTTCATATATAATGTATGTTGACTATGACTTTAGAAAATTTGGTGACAACGATGTAGGCTGTGTATAGCGTTATAGTGTTAGTGTATAGTGTTAGCTGTTTCACAGACCACTGCACTGATGTTCACAAGCAAAGGGAAAAGGTTAGAGGAGGGGGAGAGCACGTAGATGTGAGAAGGAATTATACAATGAGCAAAGTGATGATGCTGTTTGTATGTGGCTGCTATGAAAGTGAACTGTGTGTGCAGGGGTGTATTCATTCAGTTGATTCTGTTGAAAAACGTTTCTTAAACGGAAGTAAACGTAACGAAATGGGGACAGACCTACCTGAATTTGTCCAATAGAAACTCTTGTTTTGGAATATGAATGAAAGTCATCCAATATGCTGTAATAGAAATAAGGCAATGCTCATAGTGATGAACAAAACCGGAAATTGCTTCTCTGTGACATTTTGAAATCTGATCCCTGAGACGACTAACACAATTAATTATGGACAGTAATTTTCAGCTATCTACAGTGTCTTGCAAATGTATTCAGACCCATTAGATTTCTTCACAATTTATTGTGTTACAAAGTGGGATAAAATTGGATTTATTTGTAATTTTTTTGTCAACATCTACACAAAACAGTCTGTAATGTCAAAGAAAAATGTGTTTTGTTTTTTAAAAATGTATATATATTTAAGAGAAATAAAATATAGTCATTGCATAAGTATTCAGCTCACTTAGAAACACCTTTGGCGGCAATTACAGCTGTGAGTCTTCGTGGGTAAGTATCTAATATGCTGACCGCAACGCTCACGTCGCGCGCGCGAGCGGTGCAAAACAAATGTACACATACATGTTATGCAATCATTGCACCCACACTGCTCGCGCGCGTCAAAGGGAGTCTGTATTTGGCTGTTATTGTTGAAAACACTATTTCAGATGCAGCATGGTTGGCTGCTTCGCTAGCATTGCTAATGTTAGCACCAAAGATACAGACTTCAATCACGAGAGACTAGGATTCCATAGAGATTTGCCATTCAATAGCATAATAAATGTTGTGTTCTAACAAGCATACGTGTTGTTTGGACTGTTGTTTAAGACAGTCGCTAAGATGAAACTTGGTTGTTATAATGGGAATTGCCAAGAGTGGTGCAAAACTGTCATCAAGTCAAAGGGTGTCTACGCTGAAGAATCTCAAATATAACATGTTTTGGTTACTACATGATTCCATGTGTGTTATTTCATAGTCATGATGTCTTCACTATTATTCTACCATGTAGAAAATAGTCAAAATAAAGAAAAACCCTGCAAACTTTTGCCTGCTGCTGTATACAAACAGCACAATAACTGGTATTAAGTGGTGGAATTGTCCTTGAATGTACATTCAGAACACATCTATTTCATTAGTGACAATTCCTGGAAATTATACAACTTTTTTAAAGTAAACCATTGAGGTCGAGTGGGTTCAGCACTTCTGTAAATGGAAATATAAAAACCTATTTAAGGTATATTCGTCCGTTTGAATTTGTTCATTTATGTTTCTAATTTGTTCTTATTCTTTTCTTTCAGAAGCAGAAAGATTGAATGGATCAAGGCTTCAATTAACAAAGGGCATTAAAGACCAGCATTAACAGTCTCCAAAATGATATCAAGGAAGAGAGAAAAAAAATCACAACAGTCCACCCTCTACAAAATGATGGACGTTGCTGGCACAGGGGCACTGAGTGTCCTTGGATATAGCAAGGTGACTCTTGATGCTTCCAGAACTACACAGTCTATCAGTCACGCACTTCAGACTTGGAACTGAATGGTAGGAAAACAAGAACATACATTTGGTATGACCTAACTGCCACAGTAGATCTGATGCTTCTGTCAAATAAAACAGAATGACTTGTGGTGTCGGTGGTGTGGCTATGAATCAATCATTCTTACCGGAGGATTTTGTTGATAGTAGTTTCCTTCTCCAGGAGGTTGCGAGCTCTGATGCTGAATATTGACCTGCGGAGCTTTGTAGAACAGATGTTGCAGACTAATTCTTTGAGAAATTTGAAAAGTGTTATCAAATACAAACACATTGCATCTAGCAGCAAGCAAACATCCCCATATTGTATTGATCGCCCTCCAACCGTCAGATAAAGTGTTGTGTTATCACTACGGTAAACATCTGTTTTTGTTTGTGTGTGTATGAGAGGCAGAAAGATTGTGTGTACCTTCTGGCTTAAGGTCAATGTACTTGTTGTGAAGCGTGGTGGAGTGTGTATGCCTGCGTGCTTATGTGTGTATGTGAGAGAGAGACAGTGTGTGTACCTTCTGGCTTCTGGTTGATGTTTTAGTTGTGGACTGTCGGAGTGTGTGTTTGTGCGTGTGCGCGTCTGTGTGTCTGCGTGCGCGCGTGTGTACCTTCTGGTCGATGTATTTGTTGTCTTCTATGGCGGATCGCTTGGAATGGTCACAGGAAGAGGAGGATGCGGAAGGAAGGCGGCGGAACAGACAGCTGGTGTCCTGCTGCTGCCGATCAATGAACTGCTTCATGAAACTCTCCCTGTCACACACACAGAAACACATTCCGACTGACTGATTATTGTGACAAAGTGATGGGCTGGAGAGAGAGGGAGGTCTGCGAGAGCGTTGGGCTGTGCACTAATCAGCTTCTTAAACATGAAGTGTATTACTGTGTCATCCTAAAAGGGTTACAGTTCAGTATTCCAACTTGTAGAAACAAGGCTTCTACTATGAGGAAATGCCCTAATTATAGTCCTATACAGGGTGGCTGCTAGCTGCTATTATTGTGGAATGAAAACCTACCAAGAGGTTTTGTGGTAATACAGTATTTCAGAGAAACTGAGGAGACAAAATTGGAAGTGTTGGGGGCTATCTTAAACCAACTTGCCCTTTTCTGAGGGAGAGTGACATGGCAAACGAGAAGGATTGCATTATCGACAAGGAACGTGCAAGTAAGCATTTCATTGGACGATGTGTATCCCGTACATACAACTAATAAAACTGTAAAGAATTTGTTGACCTGAACCCAGGTCAGAGAAGTTCTGTCCTTTGTTGTGTCCCCTGATGGATCCCAGTTAGGGTACCTGATTCTGGGCACAGTGAAATCAGAAGGCAGCTTGGAGATCTTGACCATCTGGGGCCGGTTAGGAAACTTCTCAAAGATCCTTAGACGTAGGGGCAGCTTCTCTTTGGTATCTGCGTTCGCCTCACTTTGCTTCAGCTACAGAAAGAGAGAGAATGGAAATAAGATTTAGGGACAGAGAGGGGAAATAAGTAGACTTGGCATAGGGATAGAGAGAAGGAAAGTGGTCTGCAAAGAGGGAGAGAGTAGACTCAGCTACAGAGAGAGATTGACATCTCATTCAGCTCAGAAGAGAGGGGTAGTGGAGAGAGAGATAGTGACTTTTCGGTAAAGGGAGAAAGGGATGCGGGACACTTCACTTCACTGCCATACAGAGAGAAGAACACACTTCACTTTGCCATACAGAGAGAAGAACACACGTCACTTTGCCATACAGAGAGAGGAACACACTTCACTTTGCCATACAGAGAGAAGAACACACTTCACTTTGCCATACAGAGAGAGGAACACACTTCACTTTGCCATACAGAGAGAAGAACACACTTCACTTTGCCATACAGAGAGAGGAACACACTTCACTTTGCCATACAGAGAGAAGAACACACTTCACTTTGCCATACAGAGAGAGGAACACACTTCACTTTGCCATACAGAGGAACACACTTCACTTGGAGAGAAGGATGGAGTGAGAGAAGGAAAGAGTGGATTAGCTGCGGAGAGAAATAGTAGACTCACAGCTACAGAGAGAGAATGACATCTCATGTAGCTCAGGAGAGAGGGATAGTGACTTTGCAGTAAAAGGAGAGAGGGATACAGTACACTTTCATTTGTCATAGAGAGACAGAGAAATATACTTCACTCAGAGAGGATTTCCACGTTCTTATAGCTATTGTTGGTTTAGAGAAATGGTATGGTAGTTTCCACAACAGTTGAGAAATACAATGATTCATGGGTAAGACAAAGGTGAGGGATGGGAACATACATGTCTGGCTCTAGAGAGTGCTTTTAATCCAGGACTTCATCTGTGTTTGAAAACCAGCCTACTGTGTAAATGTTACTAAAACCTTTGGTTCTCACAGACAGACCAGTGTTCCAGTAGGCTTTTCCTAACAGCTGGTCCCAGACTTGTCTCCTATAACGACAGGTCCCAGATCTGGTCTTAGGTGACAATGCACCAGATATCTTTCATCCTCATGTCCCATTCAAGTCTTTTCAGGTGACTGATTTTAGATTATATAAAACAATATCAAATGCATTTCCTATCTCTATATTGTATTTTACACTAAATCTGTATTTTATACTTCTACAATAATGTATGAACTCACATCATGTTTGGCAACGAGTAAGTGCCATTAATACAATACAGTGAGAATTTACATACTTTCACATTACTTTCATTAACTTGTATTAGCATATTATGGTCAAGATCATTGGTTGAAAAAGGAAAGATTACATTAAGGTAGAGAATGGATGCATCAAATGGATGGTTGGGACTTCTGGAGACAGATTAAGTTCCCTCAGACACTGATCTAAGGGCAATGTTGTATAAGGTCCTGATTGGGGGAGAGTAAACTGATCATAGATCTGTGGTTTGGGGCAGCTTACTACCAAGAGTGGAATATATCTGTGGTGTCAGGGTGCAGTTGTACAGTTCTGCCTGTAGATGGCAGCCACACTCTTGCAGTCACACACACAAAATACTTCTACAGCTTGGTGGTGTTCAACTTTGATGGTGGGTTTTGGTTTGGGGCTGAGAGTACGCACACACGCACGCACGCACACACACACACGCACGCACACGCACGCACACGCACGCACGCACGCACACACTCCTACAAACCAATCTATGAAAACCTACTTACGTTTGAAAAAAGAAGAATGAAGGAAGCAATGAAAAGGAAAAAGAAAAACAGATTACATTGGAAAGGCTTATGCAAGAAGCCAAACTGAACAAAATATGTATGAACACACAAGCCTGCACAAGGAAGGACAGACCAACCAAATAAAAAAACATTACAAATGAATGGGGGAAATTATATCAATAGAAATTCATTTAATTCCATAAGAGAGAAGCTGACTGATAAAAAAAAAAAAATCCATGAGCGGAATTCTTCTGTCTGGGAGACTGGAGGTCAAGCAAGTTTGGTTGGATGGTGAATGAGGGCATATCATTCTGGGCATAAAAACAGCATCTACCACTGTCTCATTTGTGTGTGTGTGTGTGTGTGTGTGTGTGTGTGTGTGTGTGTGTGTGTGTGTGTGTGTGTGTGTGTGTGTGTGTGTGTGTGTGTGTGTGTGTGTGTGTGTGTGTGTGTGTGTGTGTGTGTGTGTGTGTGTGTGTGTGTGTGTGTGTGTGTGTGTGTGTGTGTGTGTGTGTGTGTGTGTGTATCTGTTTGTCGGTCTATCAAACAGACAGAGCCCCAGGTATAAAAATAGAGGAAAATGTAATGGAAATCTGTCTGTTCACTCCTTCTGCCCGATTTTAACTTGGTACTGTAAAATGTCTGTTTTGCTTTAGCCATGCGGTTATTGCAGAATTTGTAAGAAAGTAAAAAATGTCATGCAATGATAATTATCGCACACACACACACACACACACACACACACACACACACACACACACACACACACACACACACACACACACACACACACACACACACACACACACACACACACACACACACACACACACACACACACACACACATTTAATTCACAATAAGACTACCAGACGGCAAAGAGAGATAACGACAGACAGGGGAAGTATTTCCGATCCTCACGTTCATTGGTGTCTGGTGGAACTACCTGGTTTTGCATGGACCTAAGATAGGTTATCTTAGTCGGATGGAAGCTTATGGGGCTGGGAGCATAGAATTACATATTACAATGAATTAGGATCTCTGTGGCTAGCAGTGTTCTCGACAGCTAAAAGGGAATAGCATTGATCCCTCTCATCAATACCTTGTCAAGAAAACAGGGGTGGCTCCATACCTTCTCACTTTGCTACATACAGCCTGTACTGTACTGTAGTGCACCTTTTGTAGAGTTTGCTCTAGTCAGGAGTGAATATGGAATATGTTATTGGCAAAAGGGCGGAACCAATGGCACCAACTACACAGACAATCACACACACAGTTAAGACAATTCATTGGTTGATTGATTGACCTATTACTTGTGTAAATTCTGCCATATGTCACAAATCAATGTTCCAAGATTGCTAAATTCTGTGCAACGAGAACATACACTGCATGACCAAAAGTATGTGCACACCTGCTGATCGTAACATCTTATTTCAAATTCATTGGCATTAATATGGAGTTGGAAATGAATTACTTAAAAATCATACAATGTGATTTTCTATATTTTTGTTTTAGATTCCGTCTCTCACGGTTGAAGTGTACCCATGATAAAAAATGACAGACCTCTACATGCTTTGTAAGTAGGAAAACCTGCAAAATCGTCAGTGTATCAAATACTTGTTCTCCCCACTGTATATAGTGTAATTCAACCTCACGGCACTCAAGGGTTGTTCAGCAAACTTCTAAAAGTGGTTGAGTTTACTAAGAGAAACGTACAGAGATGCTGCAGTATACTGTAACAGTACAGTACATTTTTGTGCATACACACAGATACACACACACAAGCATGCACACACATACACAAGCGAACGTGCACACACATACACACAGTGTATTGTTAAAAATGGGGTTAGTTTGGAGCTCCCTGGTCCCGCAGACTTAATCAATGAGCCAAGCTCAGTGGGACGTACAGAACATTTATGGCTCGACACCCCTCCCTGCTCTGACTTCCCATTACTGATACAGGAACCATTTCTCTAACTTTCTTCCTATTTATATCCCCATCCCTCACTCTCTATTCAATTTAAGGGCCTTATTGTGATGGGAAACATATGTTAACGTTGTCAAAGCAAGGGAAATAGTTAATATACAAAAGTAAAATAAATGAACAGTAAACATTACACTCACACATTTTCCAAAAGAATACAGATATTGCAAATGTAATATTATGTGCAAATAGCTAAAGTACAAAGGGGAAAATAAATAAACATAAATATGGGTTGTATTTACGATGGTGTTTGTTCTTCACTGGTTGCCCTTTTCTTGTGGCAACAGGTCACAAATATTGCTGCTGTGATGGCACACTGTGGTACTTCCTCAATAGATATGAGGGTTTATTAAAATTGGGTTTATTTTCAAATATGTGGGGGAAATATATGTCTCTAATATGGTCATACATTTCGCAGAAGGTTAGGAAGTGCAGCTCAGTCTTCTCCATTCTGCCTATGGCGGCCTTTATCAATAGCAAGGTTATGCACACTGTACATAGTCAAAGCTGTCTTTAAGTTTGGGGCAGTCACAGTGGTCAGGTATTCTGCCTTTATGTACTCTCTGTTTAGGGCCAAATAGTATTCTAGTTTGGTCAGTTGTTTTGTTAATTCTTTCCAATGTGCCAAGTAATTCTCTTCTTGTTTTCTCATGACTTGGTTGGGTCTAATTGTGTTGCTATCCTGGGGCTCAGTGGGGTGTGTTTGGGTTTCTTAACAGAGCACCAAGACCAGCTTGCTTAGGGGACTCTTCTCCAGGTTCATCTCTCTGTAGGTGATGGCTTTGTTATGGAAGGTTTGGGAATCGCTTTCTTTTAGGCGGTTGTAGAATTTAATGTCTCTTTTCTGGATTTTGATAATTAGCGGGTATTGGCCAAAATCTGCTCTGCATGCATTATTTGGTGTTTACGTTGTACACTGAGGATATTTTTTTGCAGAATTCTGTATGCAGAGTCTCAATTTAATTTTCGTCCCATTTTGTGAATTTTTGGGCAATGGGTTCTATAACTGATTAAAGAATTTTTAGCCAGATCCTACCGTAATGGGTTTGTCAAATGTTATGTTCCTTTGATGGCATAGAAGGCCTTTCTGCCTTGTTCACAGCTTTGTGGAAGTTACCTGTGGCTCTGATGTTTAGGTCGAGGTATGTATAGTTTTTTTGTGTGCTGAAGAGCAACGGTGTCTAGATGGAATTTGTATTTGTGTCCTGGCAACTGGAACTTTATTAGAACACCATAATTTTTGTCTTACTGACATTTACTGTCAGGGCCCAGGTCTGAGAGAATCTGTGCTGAAGATCTAGGTGTTGCTGTAGGCCCTCTGTGGTTGGGGACAGAAGCACCAGATCATCAGCAAACAGTCAACATTTTACTTCAGATTCTAGTAGGGTGAGGCCGGGTGCTGCAGACTGTTCCGTTGCCCCGGCCAATTTGTTGATATTATATATGTTGAAGAAGGTGGGGCTTAAGCTGCATCCCTGTCTCACCTCACGGTCCTGCGGAAAAAAAATGTGTGCGTTTTTTGCCAATTTTGTGTACATGGATTTTATACTGTTGTATGTTTTCCCCCCAACATCACTTTCCATCAATCTGTATAGCAGACCCTCATGCCAAATTAAGTTGAGATATTTTGCCTTTGTTTTGGTTTGTTTGTCAATTAGGGTGTGCAGGGTGAATACATGGTCTGTCGTATGGTAATTTGATAAAAAGTCCATTTGTTTTCACTGAGGAAATGCACGAGTCTGCTGTTAATGACAATGAAGAGGATTTTCCCAAGGTTGACACATATCTCACGGTAGTTATTGGGGTAAAATTTGTCAACATTTCTGTGGAATGGGGGGAGTATCAGTCCTTGGTTCAAAATATTGGCGCCAGAGCCAAGGATGATGTTAAAGAGTTTAAGTATAGCCACTCTATCTCTCTGTCTCACTCTCATTTCTGCCCACCCCCTAAACTATGCCTAACTTTTATAGAGAGAGAGAGAGATCCAACATGCAGGCACTTCATTTCACCTCGGGACAACACAATTAGAGTTATGATATCATAGAGAGTTTTATGAGTTATCCAACTTGAGTACAGTGTTTTCTGTATACAGTGAAATGGACCGACAATATAGGGTCTTTTCTTCTTGGAGGACCACTTGCATTACAACTAGCTCTTGGAAATGGACTAAATTAGTGTCAGCCCACAGACCTGACAATCACTAGTCTAGGAATGGCCTGTAAGTAAGATGGCAAAATGGGGAAAGTAATGTACAGTGTCTTGATCCAAATCCAGAAAACATAAGATTGTATCGCTGGCTTGGGTCTCAATACTGTAATGTATTTTAGTGCTGTCAGAGGTTTGAATCCCACGTATAGGTAAACAGAGGTTCAAATGTACATAGAGGTTTTAGCAAACAGTAAATCCCTATCTGCTAATGTAATGGACCCTCTGCTTGATCAATACCTGCAATCGATAACAAACTTTTCCTGGCTCAGGTAGAGAGCACATACACCAGCACAATCCACTGTATATCGATTGCTGGCATTACATGATCTCAGCCTATGGAGTAATCCGACATGGGAAAATAAGGGGGGAACGTGTGGGGGCTTGTATAGACTGACGAGTTTCAGAAGAAAGGTCTTTCTTTCTGGACATTTTGAGTCTGTAATCGAACACACAAATGCTGATGCAATTTGCTTTACTTTCAAAAACAAGGACATTTCTAAGTGACCGCAAACTTTTGAACGGTAGTGTACATTATATTCCAAATTATTTTTCCCTAACCCTTACCCCTAAACCTAACCCCTAACCTTTACCCAAATCCTGACCCTAATTGTAACTCTAACCATAAACCTAACCCCTAATCCTAAAATTGCCTTGTCCCCACGAGGGATTACAATTGTAGGATCTCAGACTGGCCAATAAAAATGCAAGATTAAGATGGGAAAAATAACACAGATACTGGACAGAGGAAGATTGGAGAAAAGTGTTATGGACAGACAAATCTAAGTTTGAGGTGTTCAGATCACCAAGAAAAACATTTGTGAGACACTGAAAAAATGAAAAGATGCTGGAGGAGTGCTTGATGCCATCTGTCAAGCATGGTGGAGGCAATGTGATGGTCTGGGGGTGCTTTGGTGGTGGAAAAGTGGTAGATTTGTACAGGGTAGAAGGGATCTCGAAGGCTATCAGTCCGTTTTGCAACGCCATGCCATACCCTGTGGACGGCGCTTAATTGGAGACAATCCTCCTTCAACAGGACAATGACCCAAAGCACAATGACCCAAAGCACAATAAGTTGGGTGAATTCTGGCCCATTTCTCCTGACAGAGCTAGGTTAACTGACTCAGGTTTGTATGCCTCCTTGCTCACATACGCTTTTTCAGTTCTGCCCACAAATGTTCTATAGGATTGAGGTAAGGGCTTTGTGATCGCCACTCCAATACCTTGACTTTGTTGTCCTTAAGCTATTTTGCCACAACTTTGGTCATTGTCCATTTGGAAGAACCATTTGCACCCAAGCTTTAACTTCCTGACTGATGTTGCTTCAATATATCCACATCATTTTCCTTCCTCATGACGCCATCTATTTTGTGAAGTGCACCAGTCCCTCCTGAGGCAAAGCACCCCCGTGCGTCACGGTTGGGATGGTGTTCTTCGGCTTGCAAGCATCCCCATTTGTTTCATCAGTCCAGAGGACATTTCTCAAAAAAGTATGATCTTTGTCCCCATGTGCAGCTGCAAACTGTAGTCTGGCTTTTTTATGGCGGTTTTGGAGCAGTGGCTTCTTCCTTGCTGAGCGGCCTTTCAGGTTATGTCGATATAGGACTCGTTTATTGTGGATATAGATACTTTTGTACCTGTTTCCTCCAGCATCTTCACAAGGTCCTTTGCTGTTGTTCTGGGATTGATTTGCACTTTTCGCACCAAAGTACGTTCATCTCATACCGGTCATCCTTCATGAGCGGTATGACGGCTGTGTGGTCCCATGGTGTTTGTACTTGCGTACTATTGTTTGTACAGATGAACGTGGTACCATCAGGCATTTGGAAATTGCTCCCAAGGATGAACCAGACTTGTGGTCTGCAATTTTTGGAATTCGAACAAAGAGGTATGCTACAACAGGACTTGCTATTGTTTTGCGTCCTTTCTATTTTTGAAAAGACCATACGTCTTAGACCAGATAAATGATTTTTTTTCTCCAGATTTTGACAAAAATGGATGTCCCTCCCCGGAAACGAGAGAAAGGTGATCTATCTAGGCCTTCTTTCCAATTCCAGCCAATTTCAGGCTTGGCTGAGCTGTGCATTAGAGATATCTGGAGGTATCACACGCACGCATGCACACACAGAACACTGGCAATTCAGTGGTGAAACTAAGCACAAAAAGAAGTAGCACTTTGTATAATGACAAATGTTTGTGTTAAACCAATCACAGGTATCCACTGTTCAAAGCATACCTCTCATTGGATATTTCCAAGCTGATTCTGTAAAGTATTACGCTTAGGAGACATCTTGACCAAGCTGGGAGGAGATCCTCTCTGAATCAGTGTGACTAATGACTTAGGAACTCACTTGGTCTCTGTCTGAAATATAGTTCCATAGGAAAAGAGCAGTATTTCTTCTGTCTGTGTGTGTGCATTTTTTAAAATCAAACAATTTACAGTGCCTTCTGAAAGTATTTATACCCCTTAACTTGAATTCAAAATGGAAAAAATATTTGTATAAAATCTCACCCATCTACACAATACCCCATTATGACAAAGCGAAAACATGTTCTTAGAAATGTTGCACATTTACTGAAAATGAAATACAGAAATATCTCATTGACATAAGTATTCACACCCCTGACTCAGCTGTGAGTCTTTCTGGATACGTCTCTAAGAGATTTCCACACCTGGATTGTGTTACATTTGCCAATTATTATTTAAATAAGTGTTCAAACTATGTCAAATTGGTTGTGATCATTGCTAGACCACCATTTTCAGGTCTTGCCATAGATTTCGAAGATGATTTAAGTCAAAACTGTAACTCGGCCACTCAAGAACAATCATTTCTCCTTGGTAAGCAACTCCAGTGAGATTTGGCCTTGTGTTTTAGTTTAAGGTTCATTCATCTCACAGTATCTGGTGGACCAGCACACAGAACCAGGTTTTCCTCTAGGACTTTGCCTGTGCCATTCCATGTATTTTTCCTCATGAAAAACTCCCCAGGCCTTGATTTAACGATTACAAGCATACCCATAACATGCAAGAAATGATGGAGAGGGCTACTTCCTAACGTATTGCAATGGATTTGTCCCAAACATAACACTTTGCCTTTTTGCAAACAGAATTCATGTTTTGGAATATTTTTATTCTGCACAGGCTTCCTTCTTTTCACTAACTACAATGTTATTGATTAATCTTCAGTTTTCTTCTATCACAGCCATTAAACTCGAACTGTTTTACAGCCACCATTGGCCTCATGGTGAAATCCCTGAGTGGTTTCCTCCCTCTCTGGCAACTGAGTGAGGAACGACTTCTCTATCTTTGTAGTGACTGAGTGTATTGATACACAATCCAAAGTGTAAATTCACCATACTTCACCATGCTCAAAGGGATATTCCATGTCTGCTATTTTATTTTTACCCATCTACCAATAGGTGCAATTATTTTGTTTGAAATTCACTGGTCAACTTATGGACCTTACACATAATTTTATGTGTGGGGAACAGAGATGAGGTAGCCATTCCTAAATCATGTTCAACACTATAATTGTATACCGAGTGAGTTCATGCATCTTACTATGTGACTTGTTACTCACATTATCACTCCTGATCTCCCCAAATCTGTAAACACGGGCACCCTCACAGATATCATCCTCACCAACCTGCACTCCAAATACACCTCTGCTGTCTTCAATCGGGATCTCAGCAATCACTGCCTCATTGCCTGCATCCGTTATGAGTCTGCGGTCAAACGACCACACCTCATCACTGTCAAACGCTCCCGACTGCCCATGACCAGCACAGAAACATCATGTGGGGTACCGCATTAGCATCAAATAGCACCTTCGATATGCAACTTTCAGGGAAGTTAGGAACCAATATACACAGGGAGTTAGGAAAGCAAAGGCTAGCCTTTTCAAACAAAAAGTTCTGGGAATAAGAGCACCTCCTTCCAGCTGCCCACTGCACTGAGGCTAGGGAACACTGTCACCACAGATAAATCCGCGATAATTGAGAATTTCAAGAAACATTTATCTACGGCTGGCCATGCTTTCCACCTAGCTATCCAGGCCCTGCATCCCCCACAGCAACTTGCCCAAGCCTCCCCATTAGTACTTCACCCAAATCCAGATAGCTGATGTTCTGAAAGAGCTGCAAAATCTGGAACCCTACAAATCAGCCGGGCTAGACAATCTGGACACTCTCTTTCTAAAATGATCTGCCGAAATTGTTGCAACCCCTATTTACTAGCCTGTTCAACCTCTCTTTCGTATCGTCTGAGATTCCCAAAGATTGGAAAGCTGCTGCAGTCATCTCCCTCTTCAAAGGGGGATACACTCTAGACCCAAACTGCTACAGACCTATATCTATCCTACCCTGCCTTTCTAAAGTCTTCGAAAGCCAAGTGAACAAACAGACCACCGTCTATTTCGAATCCCACCGTACCTTCTCCGCTATGCAATCTGGTTTCCGAGCTGGTCATGGGTGCACCTCAGCCACGCTCAAGGTCCTAAGCAATATCATAACCGCCATCGATAAGAGACAATACTGTGCAGCTGTATTCATCGACCTGGCCAAGGCTTTTGACTCTGTCAATCACCGCATTCTTATCGGCAGACTCAATAGCCTTGGTTTATCAAATGACTGCCTCACCAGGTTCACCAACTACTTCTCAGATAGAGTTCAGTGTGTCAAATCGGAGGGCCTGTTGTCCGGACTTCTGGCTGTCTTTATGGGGGTGCCACAGGGTTCAATCCTCTTTTCTCTGTATACATCAATGATGTCGCTCTTGCTGCTGGTGATTCTCTGATCCACCTCTACGCAGACGACACCATTCTGTATACTTCTGGCCCTTCTTTGGACACTGTGTTAACTAACCTTCGGACGAGCTTCAATGCCATACAACTCTCCTTCCGTGGCCTCCAACTTCTCTTAAATGCTAGTAAAACTAAATGCATGCGCTTCATCAAAACGCTGCCCGCACGACTAGCATCACTACTCCGGACGGTTCTGACTTAGAATATGTGGACAACTACAAATACCTAGGTGTCTGGATAGACTGTAAACTCTCCTTCCAGACTCACATTAAGCATCTACAATCCAAAATTAAATCTCGAGTCGGCTTCCTGTTTCGCAACAAAGCATCCTTCACTTATGCTGCCAAACATACCCTCGTAAAACTAACTATCCTACCGATCCTAGACTTCGGCGATGTCATTTACAAAATAGCCTCCAACACTCTACTCAGCAAATTGGATGCCGTCTATCACAGTGCCATCTGTTTTGTCACCAAAGCCCCATATACTACCCACCACTGCGACCTGTATGATCTCGTTGGCTGGCCCCCACTTCATATCTGTTGCCAAACCCACTGGCTCCAGGCCATCTATTAGTCTCTGCTAGGTAAAGCCCTGCCTTATCTCAGCTCACTGGTCACCATAGCAGCACCCACCCGTAGCACGCGCTCCAGAAGTTATATCTCACTAGTCACCCACAAAGCCAATTCTTCCTTTGGCCGCCTTTCCTTCCAGTTCTCTGCTGCCGCTGACTGGAATGAACTGCAAAAATCACTGAAGCTGGAGATTCATATCTCCCTCACTAGCTTTAAGCACCAGCTGTCAAAGCAGCTCACATATCACTGCACCTGTACATAGCCCATGTGTAAATAGCCCATCCAACTACCTCATCTCCATACTGTTATTTATTTAATTTATTTTTGCTCCTTTGCACCCCATTATCTCTACTTGCACACTCATCTTCTGCACATCCAGTGTTTAATTGCTACTTTGTAATTATTTCGCCACTATGGCATATTTTTTGCCTTACCTCCCTTATCCTACCTCATTTGCACACACTGTATATAGACTTTTTCTATTGTGTTATTGACTGTACGTTTGTTTATTCCATGTGTATCTCTGTGTTGTTGTTTGTGTCACACTGCTTTGCTTTATCTTGGCCACGTCACAGTTGTAAATGAGAACTTGTTCTCAACTAGCATACCTGGTTAAATAAAGGTGAAATAAATAAACAATAAATGTAGGCTTGCCATAACAAAGTGGTTGATTCCTTTTGACTCAATATATTTCAGCCTTTAATTTTGTATTATTTTGTATAAAATTCAATAAACCTGAGTCCTCTTTGACATTATGAGGTATTGTGTGTATGAAAGTGGGAATACTGTCTATTCATTTGTGAGTGGTTACCCCAGTCCCATCCCCTCAACAAGTGATGGGGTAGACATTGGGCTGAAACCCAGACTCAGGATTCTGCATTTAACCATAAAACAGCAAAACAAGTGTATTTGCTTATTACCATTTTTATGTTCTTTGTAACATAAATTTACACACCCTAAGTATTTGTTTACCTTTATTTAACTAGTCCGTAATGCTGTTTCAACATGACCATTTCATAACCCGTTAACATTTGTCTCTGAATGTTCTGTGTTTATTTCTGTATGATCCACTAGGCATTTCCTGGTAGTCTGGTATAGACAGTCTGGTATAGACAGTGTGGTATAGACAGTGTGGTATAGACAGTCTGGTATAGACAGTGTGGTATAGACAGTCTGGTATAGACAGTGTGGTATAGACAGTGTGGTATAGACAGTGTGGTATAGACAGTCTGGTATAGACAGTCTGGTATAGACAGTGTGGTATAGACAGTCTGGTATAGACAGTGTGGTATAGACAGTGTGGTATAGACAGTGTGGTATAGACAGTGTGGTATAGACAGTCTGGTATAGACAGTCTGGTATAGACAGTGTGGTATAGACAGTGTGGTATAGACAGTCTGGTATAGACAGTGTGGTATAGACAGTCTGGTATAGACAGTGTGGAATAGACAGTGTGGTATAGACAGTGTGTTATAGACAGTGTGGTATAGACAGTCTGGTATAGACAGTGTGGTATAGACAGTCTGGTATAGACAGTGTGGTATAGACAGTGTGGTATAGACAGTGTGGTATAGACAGTCTGGTATAGACAGTCTGGTATAGACAGTGTGGTATAGACAGTGTGGTATAGACAGTCTGGTATAGACAGTCTGGTATAGACAGTCTGGTATAGACAGTGTGGTATAGACAGTGTGGTATAGACAGTGTGGTATAGACAGTCTGGTATAGACAGTGTGGTATAGACAGTGTGGTATAGACAGTGTGGTATAGACAGTCTGGTATAGACAGTCTGGTATAGACAGTGTGGTATAGACAGTGTGGTATAGACAGTCTGGTATAGACAGTGTGGTATAGACAGTGTGGTATAGACAGTGTGGAATAGACAGTCTGGAATAGACAGTCTGGAATAGACAGTCTGGTATAGACAGTCTGGTATAGACAGTGTGGTATAGACAGTCTGGTATAGTCAGTGTGGTATAGACAGTCTGGTATAGACAGTCTGGTATAGACAGTCTGGTATAGGCAGTCTGGTATAGACGGGTTGGTTGTTTATCAACAAAACCGATGGTTGCACGACTATATTGCAAAACAGTCTGTGTTGGCTTAGATTGTTGACAACATGTAAGCTATATTTTGTCTCCAGTGTTTATTGAAAACATGAATTAATGTGCACAATGACCACTTGTTGTCTCTCAAATACATAATTACAGTTGTTGGATAACTAGCTAGCAAATTTGAGCCATATTACCATTGACATGAAATCAGACAAAACACCTCAAAACAAGACATGGTGTCTAGAACAATTTGAAACGAGCTTCTTCCCCACGTGGCAGTTTGTCATTCCTGCTCGCTATCTGGCCATCCAGAATCACAACAACACGCTGACCTATGCCCCATGGAAGCACGCACATCATTTTCGTAACATTGTCAGCTAACCCATCTACAATGAACCACCCCTTTCTCTGGGTTGTGAATCTGAGTGAGTCCCAAATGTCACCTTATTCCACATATAGAGCCATACTACCACAATGGCTCTGGTCAAAAGTAGTGCACTATTAAGGGAATAGGATGCCATTTGGGACTACATATTACTCAGAAGCTTCTCTGCCCAGAAGACAATGTCTACCTGATGAATGTCCATGCACCAGTGTCTCTGATGCTGCCCACACATACATACTGCCCACACATGATGGAGATGTGCCTGCTCATTTTGTGATTCAGTTGATTTTCTTTATTCTGTGTTACATAACCTGTATAAACCAGGACCCATTCAAAAAGCTCCATGGTATTGGCAGAAATCTTTTTCCTCAATCAAATACATTTACACACAAAAATGCACATGTGCTCTCTCTCTACTCTCCACTCCCTCCACTCTCTCTACTCCCTCCAATCTCCCTACGCCCTCTACTCTCCCTACTCCCTCCACTCTCCCTACTCTCTCTACTCTCTCGAAGCAGGAGAGCAGTGTTGTTCTCAGGTAGCAGAGGTGCAGCACAAGGTGGTCTGGCAGTTTACAGCCAGTACAACTCTACAAACCTGGCTCATTACACACTCAATGAGTGGGAGAGGATGACCTCCCCTATCTGTGTATCTGTGTATAGCTTTGAGTGTGTGTGCGTGCGTGCCTGCTTCTATCGTCTGTGGGGTTTACCAAATAAAACGCAAGGTGACATTGAAGCAATGAACATTTATCCTCTCTGTTCTCTCTCTCCATTCATCTGCTCTATTTGTTCAGTGTCCAAATCATTGGGAAGGGAGGAGAGGCTCCCCATTTAATTCAGAAATAATAGAATGTTCGCTGGGAAGCCATAATCCAATAACACATTTGGGCAAACTAAAGCCCCTCATACAAAATGCATAATTTCAGTATTGAGCAGTTTGCTGAGGTGAAATAAGGTTTACTGGAGGGGTGAAAAAATAACCAGCTACACGCACGGACGCACACACACAGAGCAACAGGCAGAGGGATATAAGGGTGTGTCTGGATCAAGTGGTCTGTGGATAGAGGACAAATAGTTCCCCCTGTTGCTGGGGTGATGGAGATATGCCTGCCACAGCTGTAGTACAGTGACACACACACACACACACACACACACACACACACACACACACACACACACACACACACACACACACACACACACACACACACACACACACACACACACACACACACACACACACACACACACACACACACACACACACACACACCCCTTCTCTTTGTCTCTTTCCCTGTATCATCTTTATTTTTCCTGTCATACTAGTCACTGTATCGCTGCTCTCTCGCCCATCCCTCTCTCTACGTATCTCCTCTGTACATCTCTCTCCTATATTCCCCTTCCCTGCCCATCCCTCTCTCTACTTCTCTCCTCTGTACATCTCTCTCCTATATTCCCCTTCCCTCTCTCTACTTATCTCCTCTGTACATCTCTCTCCTATATTCCCCTTCCCTGCCCATCCCTCTCTCTACTTATCTCCTCTGTACATCTCTCTCCTATATTCCCCTTCCCTGCCCATCCCTCTCTCTACTTATCTCCTCTGTACATCTCTCTCCTATATTCCCCTTCCCTGCCCATCCCTTTCTCCTCTTCTCGCTCCCACTTTCCTCCTGTGCCACTGACTATCTCCAGATGTGTGTTTAATGTTGAGACAAAAAGGGAAAGAAAAAACATCATGAAACGACTAAAACACACTTATTCCCCTAGATCAGATGTTCTGCCACTCCTATGCTAAGAATACCAAGTGTTGTGTCTCTAATGGCACCCTATGTAGTGCACTACCAGTGACCAGACTTCACAGGGTGCCATTTCGGACAGCCCCTGACTGCAAGCCCAGACATTCCTGACGAATTGGACACAGCTAGCTCAATACACCCTTTTCCAGAGACCCATGTCTCGCTCTCTCTCTCTCTCTTATAACCCTCCCTCCTCCTCTCTCTTCCCGTCACCCTCATTTTCTAGCCATCACACTTTTTCTATATCCCTCTCTCTGTTTGTCCCCCCCTCCCTCTTTTCCTGCCACTTCACCCTCTTTTTCGTCCCCAATCTTTTCCCTCTGTTTTTCAGGTTCCATTTTGGATTGTTAGACTTCTCTCACAGCTGTGTTTGTTAACATGATACCAGTATGGGCATTTCTGGGAGCAGCCATCCATCATTCCAGAACGGCTACCCAGCCACACACTAGAATTGTCGCGATACAAAGGTTTCGTATCAGGTTCAGTATCACAATACTCGACACCATCAGCACGATATTCGATACCAAAACGATACAAGGGCAAAAAAACAAAGCATATTAGCCAAAGTCACAGAATGGCACTTGATCCAGACAGATAAACTCAGTTACTGCTCTGTTTAATCATTGGGTATCTTTTAAATTTCAATAACATTCAATAACACGATTTTTTTTGTCAAACATTTTCAGAAACAGATATTTATGCATTAATGAATCAACTATACAATCAACACATTTGACAGAAGTATCAAGAGTAAAAAAAAATATATAGTATCGAACCATCTTTCATATTCCTGGATTGAAAAAGTACAGAAGTTTTGGGATACCATGCAACACACACACACACACACACACACACACACACACACACACACACACACACACACACACACACACACACACACACACACACACACACACACACACACACACACACACACACACACACACACACACACACACACACACAAAGCTCTCAAAAACAAAATAATAATAACCGTCACATAAACCAAACGCCTTGCACTAGATGGCAGTTTGGTCAGATGGTTGGAGTGGAATGCCTTGTAGCTGTTTTAGAAAATCAACAGACTAGTACTTTGACCTTTCATCCTCTCAGTCCCAAACTAAAACCCTCCTTCCTGAAAACACCCAGGGCACACTTGGTCCAAGTGAAACACCACTAGGGTGTATAAGTATGGCGTGTGTCCGTAGAAAACCCTTTCATGGCTGGGGTATTTTAGCTCTTCCAGTCACACAGAATAACACAGTACTGGACCTATAAGACAATTGATACCAGTGCTCTAGTAGGCCATCAGGTGGAATGATATGCCCATTACCTTCCATTATCTTCCCAGTCCTGGGGGCTTTTCCATGTAGTGAGGGGTGGAGTGGAGATGCTAACACGACATCATTGAGAACACTAGATGCAGGAACCTTAGATGAACGCGCTGACTGCAAGGGGCTCTGGATATGGGCGTCTGCTAGATGACCAAAACGTCAAATGTAAATGTTGAGAAGACAAAATGTGTATAGGCAGCGTCTCCATAAAGTCATTTGAAATAATAAAGAAATGAGATCAACTCAAGTCAAACAGAATATATCAAATCAAATTTTATTGGTCACATACACATGGTTAGCTGACTGTTAATGCGAGTGCAGTGAAATGCTTGTGCTTCTAGTCCGACAGCACAGTAATATCTAACAAGTAAACAACAAATTCACAAGGACAATCTACACAACAATCTATTTTTTCAGTTAGGACATCTACTTTGTGCGTGACACAAGTCATTTTTCCAACAATTGTTTACAGACAGATTATTTCAACTATATTTCACTGTATCACAATTCCAGTGGGTCAGAGGTTTACATTCACTAAGTTGACTGTGCATTTAAACAGCTTGGAAAATTCCAGAAAATTAGGTCATGGCAATAGAAGCTTCTGATAGGCTAATTGACATAATTTGAGCAAATTGGAGGTGTACATGTGGATATATTTCAACTACCTTCAAACTCAGTGCCTCTTTGCTTGACATAATGGGACAATCAAAATAAATCATCCAAGACCTCAGAAAACCCTCTCTAACCCTCTCTGCTGTTTCCTGAAGTTCACGATCATCTCCTTTGTTTTGTTAACGTTGAGTAAGAGGTTATTTTCCTGAAACCACACTCCGAGGGCCCTCACTTTCTCCCTGTAGGCTGTCTCGTCGCTGTTGGTAATCAAGTCTTGCAAACTTGATGATTGAGTTGGAGGTGTGCTTGGCCACAAGGTCATGGGTGAACAGGGAGTACAGGAGGGGGCTGAGAACACACCCTTGTGGGGCCCCCGTGTTGAGGATCAGCGGGGTGGAGATGTTGTTTCCTACCTTCCCCATCTGGGGATGGCCCGTCAGAAAGTCCAGGACCCAGTTGCACAGGGCAGGGTTGAGACCCAGAATAATGAGTTTGGAGGGTATTATGGTGTTGAATGCTAAGCTATAGTCAATGAACAGCATTCTTACATAGGTATTCCTCTTGTCCAGACGGGTTAGGGCAGTGTGCAGTGTGATGGCGATTGCATCGTCTGTGGACCTATTGGGGCGGTAAGCAAATTGGAGTGGGTGTAGGCCATCAGGTAGCGTGGAGGTGATATGATCCTTGACTAGTCTCTCAAAGCACTTCATGATGACAGAAGTGAGTACTACGGGGCAATTGTCATTTAGCTCAGTTACCTTAGCTTTCTTGGGAACAGGACAATGGAAGACATCTTGAATAAAGTGGGGACAGCAGGCTGAGATAGGGAGAGATTGAATATGTCCGGAAACACACCAGCCAGCTGGTCTGCGTATTCTCTGAGGACGCGGCTAGGGATGCTGTCTGGTCCAGCAGCCTTGCGAGGGTTAACACGTTTAAATGTTTTACTCACGTCGGCCACGTTGAAGGAGAGTCTACATTCTTTGGTAGCGGGCCATGTCAGTGGCACTGTATTGTCCTCAAAGTGCACAAATAAGTTGTTTAATTTGTCGGGGCTGGTTTTATTTTTGAAATCCGTGATTGTCTGTAGACCATGCCACATACGTCTCATGTTTGAGCATTTGAATTATGACCCTACATTGTCTCTATACTGATGTTTGCTTGTTTGATTGCCTTGCGGAGGAAATAGCTACACTGTTTGTATTCGGTCATGTGTTCAGTCACCTTGCCTTAATTAAACGAGGCGCCTTCAGTTTTGCGCGAATACTGCCATCAATCCAAGGTTTCTGGTTAGTGAAGGTTTTAATAGTCACAGTGGGTATAACATCTCCTATGCACTTCCTAATAAACTCACTCACCGAGTCAGCGTATACATAGATGTTATTGTCTGAGGCTACCCGGAACATATCCCAGCCCAAGTGATCGAAGCAATCTTGAAGTGTAGAATCCGATTGGTCAGACCAGTGTTGGATAGACCTAAGCACGGGCGTGACCTGTTTTACTCTCTGCCTATAGGAGGGAAGCAACAAGATGGAGTAATGGTCAGATTTGCCAAAGGGAGGGCGGGGGAGGGCCTCGTATGGTTCGCAGAAGTTCGAGTGGCAGTGGTCCAAAGTTTTGCTCGAGCGGGTGCAACAATTTAATGTGCTGGTAGAATTTGGGTAACCTTGTTCTCAAATTAGCTTTGATAAAATCCCCAGTTATAGTAAATGCAGTCTCAGGGTATGGTAATAATTCTAGGTCAGGTGAACAAAAGGACGTGAGTTCCTGTATGTTGTTACGATGATGTTATGATTACACCATGAGTCTTTAATCATGAGGCATACACCCCCCGCCCTTCTTTTTACCAGAGAGATGTTTGTCTCTGTCGGCGCAATGCATGAAGAAACCGAGTGGCTGTACCGACTCTGACAACATATCCCGAGTTTCCGTGAAACAGAGAATGTTACAATCTCTTATATCTCTCTGGAATGTAACTCGTGCCCTAATTTAGTCCACCATGTTGTCTAGAAACTGGACATTGGCGAGTAGTATGCTCGGAAGCAGTGGATGGTGTGCTCGCCTTCTGAGTCTGACCAGGAGCCCATTCAGTCTGCCTCTCATGCGGCAACGACGTTGTTTTGGGTCGGCCTCTGGGATTAGGACCAATGTCCAGGGTGGAGGTCCGAACAAAGGATCCGCTTCGGGAAAGTCATATTCCTGGTCGTAATGTTGATAAGTTGTCATCGCTTTTATATCCAATAGTTCTTCCCGGCTGTATGTAATAACACTTAATAATACATAAAAATACAAATTACTGCATAGCTTCCTAAGGACGTGAAGTGAGGCGATCATCTCTGTCGGTGCCATCTTGCATATATATTGCTATTGAATATGATGGGAGCCAATTGACAAAATTTCCCCCACAAATTCAGGCTGATCCTATAGGGTACAGAGACACAGAGACTGCTTTGACACACACATCGCCTCACACCCTCTCATACTGTCTGATCTTTGCTCTTCTTCTCCTGACCCATTCAAATCGATAGAAGATGATGAAAAACAAATGAGAGAGAGAAGCTCAGCATGTCCATTATTAAGTACACAGAGATGAGAGGACACTCAGACTTTAAACACTCGTCTGCTTGTCTTCCTGTCTGAACTCAATATGAATGGTAATGAAAGCCACTCTTCCTCTCCTTCTTTCAGTGTATTTCTTTCTCTCTAACTCTCTCTCTCTCTCTTGCGTTTAAGTTTACTTAATTTTAGCAGCCAACTTGCGAGGTGGTCCTCTCCTGCTCATATAGTGTACAGTCGTGGCCAAAAGTTTCGAGAATGAGGCAAGTATGAATTACCACAAAGTTTGCTGCTTCAGTGTCTTTAGATACTTTTGTCAGATGTTACTATGGAATGTTGAAGTATAATTACAAGCATTTCATAAGTGTCAAAGGATTTTATTGACAATTACATGAAGTTGATGCAAAGAGTCGATATTTGCAGTGTTGACCTTTCTTTTTCAAGACCTCTGCAATCCGCCCTGGCATGCTGTCAACTAACTTCTGGGCCACATCCTGACTGATGGCATCCCATTCTTGCATAGTCAATGCTTGGAGTTTGTCAGAATTTGAGGGTTTTTGTTTGTCCACCCGCCTCTTGAGGATTGACCACACGTTCTCAATGGGATTAAGGTCTGGGGGGTTTCCTGGCCATTGACCCAAAATATCAATGTTTTGTTCCCCTAGCCACTTAGTTATCACTTTTGCCTTATGGAAAGGTGCTCCATCATGCTGGAAAAGGCATTGTTCATCACCAAACTGTTCCTGGATGGTTGGGAGAAGTTGCTCTCGGAGGATGTGTTGGTACCATTCTTTATTCATGGCTGTGGTCTTATGCAAAATTGTGAGTGAGCCCACTTCCTTGGCTGAGAAGCAACCCCCTACACGAATGGTCTTTACTGGTGGCATGAAACAGGACTGATGGTAGCGCTCACCTTGTCTTCTCCGAACAAGCTTCTTTCTGGATACCCCAATCAATCGTAAAGGGGATTCATCAGAGAAAATGACTTTACCCCAGTCCTCAGCAGTACAATCTCTGTACCTTTTGCAGAATATCAGTCTGTCCCTGATGTTTTTCCAAGATAGTTGTGGCTTTTTTGCTGTCCTTCTTGACACCAGGTCATCCTCCAAAAGTCCTCAACTCACTGTGCGTGCAGACTTTTTTTCAACTTTAAGAGACGGTCTTGGCGCTTGCTGGACTTTCTTGGGGGCCCAGAAGCCTTCTTCACAACAATTGAACCATTCTCCTTGAAGTTCTTGATGATCCAAAAATGGTTAATTTAGTGGCAGCAATATCCTTGCCTGTGAAGCCCTTTTTGTTCAAAGCAATGATGACGGTACGTGTTTCCTTGCAGGTCCCATTTTTGACAGAGGAATAACAATGATTCCAAGCACCACCCTCCTTTTGAAGCTTCCAGACTGTTATTCGAACTCAATCAGCATGACAGAGTGATCTCCAGCCTGTCCTCGTCAACACTCACACCTGTGTTAATGAGAGAATCACTGATATGATGTCAGCTGGTCCTTTTGTGGCGGGGCTGAAATGCAGTGAAAAGGTTTTTATTCAGTAAATTTGCATGGCGAAGAGGGACTTCATCTGATCATTCTTCATAACATTCTAGAGTTTATGCAAATTGCCATCATACAAACTGAAGCAGCAGACTTGATGAACATTTATATTTGTGTCATTCTCAATACTTTTGGAAACAACTGAATCTGCAGCCAGGAGCCATACAGTGAGCAAGTTCTTCACTTTCTCTCTGTTTGCCGTACTGATGTTTGACCAGGGTGTGTGTTCACTGGCTGTGCTTGTCTTGGGAGGTGGGCTGTATTGGAGAACCCACTGTAGCTCATAGCAACATTTTTGTAAATTCCTGTTTATTTTGCTCTATTTTTTCAAAGTACCAACTGTTTGCATACAGAGGACTACAAAGACGAAGTGGCTAATCTTAGCAAATTTACACATGCTACTGGGGTATCGTCTTCCACCTACTTGCTCTTTCTCTTCTACTCCAGTAGCTGAACGCCATTCTGGTCTGGTGGGAGTGTCGCCGCCGTGTCGTGTCTTCACAGCCGACAGGCCAGTGCTCTGCAGGGTTCCCTCCCTGAAGGGGTTCCCCCCCTTATCTGGAAAATTGAGTTTGTGGAATGCTTCTGAATTACTTAGTGGATGTTCCTATTCTTGACCCTACCAACCAACAATGGAGGCACGTCTCTCGCATTGGAAGTCAAAAGTAGAAGCCTTTGGCAATACGGGCCTCCCTGGCTTCGCTGCCCTGGATCCAGAGATTCCGCCGCCTTCATCCCTGGGGGCTTCTGCTTCAAGATCGGATCCAGTGGTACCTGTACCTTCGTGCCATTTTCTGACTGGGGGGTTTTCCTCTCCCATCTCGCTGGCTGTTGTTTTAGGTAGCTCTTTGGGGGATCCTATGTCGGGTTCAGATCTTCAAAGATCCCCCCCCTCCCTCATTGGACAGAGAGTGTGTCTGAGACGCCTGCCCCTTCATCAGCCAAAATGGATTCTACGGTTGGCTCGGGTCCATCGGTCCCCACCTCCCATCGGTCCTTGAGCAGTCTTCTAAACCACTCAAGGCAAAAGAACAGCTGGACCTCCTCAACCATTTCACCAGCTGCCATCATTGGCAGCTCTATGGTGAGCAACATCTCGGTTCCCGGGGCAAAAAATCGTAGCTCCTGGACCCTGTCCAAACATTTCAAGGCTGTGCTAGGTGACCCAACCCTGCGCAGATTATCCCTACCACTGTGTCGCTGAGTTGTCATAGTGCTGTTGCAAATGTACATTGTCCCAGGGGCATTGACACTCATAATATTAGTAGCCTAATTTATGTACATCCAACTCCCCTGAATGCTTCTGTCAATCCTAAAGCACTAAGGCGGTTTGACCTAGTAGGAAGTCCACTGTCCATCAGTCCAAACATAAATATCACTGTCATGTCTACATCAGATAAGCCTGCCAGTAAAGCAATAAAAAGGCTAAATATATTCATGTGGGCATTTTTTTTGCACTAAGAAACAAGGTTCATTAAATGTATACCTTGCTAGTAACAGATAACATTCATATACTGACTATCTCTGAAACTCACTAAGATAATAACTTTGATGATACAGTGGGAGCAAAACATGGTTTTAACATCTTCAGAAGAGACACGAATGCCAATTGTGGAGGTGTTGCAGCTTATGTTCAGTCATATGCATGTAAAGCTTAGAGAGGATCTCATGTCAAATTATGTTGAAGTAATATGACTACAGGTTAACCTGCCTCACCTAAATGTGGGAATCTGCTATAGACCACCAAGTGCTAACAGTCAGTATCTGTACAACATTTGTAAAATGATTGATAATGTACAATATGTGATTGATATCAACAGAGAGGTATTTTCTGGGAGACCTAAATATTGACTTTCATCAACCTGCCCACTCAAGAAAAAGCT
Source organism: Oncorhynchus gorbuscha (assembly GCF_021184085.1). Classification (NCBI taxonomy): domain Eukaryota; kingdom Metazoa; phylum Chordata; class Actinopteri; order Salmoniformes; family Salmonidae; genus Oncorhynchus; species Oncorhynchus gorbuscha. The sequence continues at coordinate 68,467,330 of NC_060173.1, read as the reverse complement.
TCAAACTGTAACCAGTACCTGCAAACTGGTTCAGGTTTTATCAGTCAACCTACTGGGGTAGTTACAAACAGCACAGGAATTAAATCATCCAGATTTATTGATCACATCTTTACTAATGCTGCAGAAATCTGCTCTAAAGCAGTATCCAAATCCATCGGATGTAGTGATCATAATATAGTAGCCATATCTAGGAAAACCAAAGTTCCAAAGGCTGGGCCTAGTATAGACACTGCACTTGACACATGAACTTGCTGTTTCCAGTTACTAATAAGCATGCACCTATAAAGAAAATGACTAAAAACTGTTAAATCTCCAGGGATTGATGAGGAACAAAATAATTTGTGGTTAACCTCTCTAGGGTATGTGGGACGCTAGCGTCCCATCTGGCCAACATCCAGTGAGATTGCAGAGTGCCAAATTCAAATACAGAAATGCTCATTATAAAAATTCAGAAAACAAAACATATTTTACATAGGTTTAAAGATGAACTTCTTGTTAATCCAACCACGGTGTCAGATTGATAAAATGCTTTTCGGCGAAAGCATACCTAGCCCAGAACATACCTAGCCCAGAACATAGCCCAGTTGACAAATTATTACAAACATTAACCAGCCAAGCAGAAGCGTTACAAAACTCGGAAATATAAATTAATCCCTTACCTTTGATGATCTTCATATGGTGGCAATCAGAAGACATTCATTTACACAATAAATGTTCCTTTTGTTCGATAAAAAGTATCTTTATATCCAAAAACCTTGCACGTTTTCTTCAGTAATCCACAGGCTCAAGCTCAGTCAAAACAGGCATAAAAAAAATCCAAATTGTATCTGTAAAGTTCATAGAAACATCTCAAACGATGTTTATATTCAATCCTCAGGTTGTTTTTAGCCTAAATGATCTATAATATTTATACCGGACAATAACGTCGTCAATATAAAAGGTAAACAAGAAATCCACTCTCTCGTGATTGCGCATGAAAAAGCTCTGTGACATGGTAGGGTCCACTCATTCAGACTGGTCTTACTCTCTCATTTATAAGAATGACATCTAGTGGAAGGCATAGGAACTGCAAATTGAGTCCTAAGTGTGGTTGCAAATATAACACATAGATAAATGCATAACATGTATAAAATAGCTGAACACTAAAAACAGACTACATGAAGGAAAGGTGACATAGCTGCCAGGATAGCTGGACATACCAAGGCCAGAGGGATATAACAAAGGAGGGGGTCAGTCAAATGACTAACTGATGACCAATAGACATAGTTTGCATATTTTTAGGATGTAGAGATGCAGAAGGAATGACAGAGAAGACACATAGTCTGTTGCTCTGAGATAAAGACACACATACATAGTAACATATTGAGCTAAGTGCAGAGCCAAAGCATAGGGCTGTAAAATAGAGGAATGTACACTATTTTTAGTATAGCTGGACACGCTAGAAACTGAGGAGACACATAGTCTGCTGATCTTAGATAATACACAAACAAAAGAATGCATTTAGTTAAGTGCAGGAACAAAGCAAAGGTCTTGTTATCATTATAATCTGACGGAAAGCAGGTATGAGCATTAGTGAGCTGAACAAGCACGATGCACGGATTGGAATGTAAACTTATTTTACATGTGGGATGGGCTCATATGCAATATGAGGATAAATACTGGAGTCAGGGCTCTGGAAAGGTGTGTGTTCCGCGGATCGCTCCGACTTATGATACGGGTGTATTAAAAGTCTATATTGATTTTCACAAAGTTTTTGGACGTGTCATTTTTTAACTGATTTGCCACTACATAAGTCAATGGATACTGTAATGGCATTGAATAAAAAATCTACAAAACAAAACAAAAAACTACTTCCTGAATGGATTTTTCTCAGGTTTTCACCTGCCAAATCAGTTTAGTTATACTCACAAACACAGGTTTGGAAACATTAGAGTGTTTTCTATCCAAATCTACCAGTTATATGCATATCATATCTTCTGGGCCCGAGTAGCAGGCCGTTAAATTGGGCATGCTTTTCATCCAAAATTCCGAATGCTGCCCCCTACCCTAGAGAGGTTTTAAGAGGGATGAGGCAAAAGGAATGCCAAATAAGTCTGGCTGCAGAGCCGATTGGAAAACGTACTGTAAATTGAGAAATAGTGACACTAAACTTAACAAAAAGAAGAACATGTACTATGAAACAAAGATAAATGGTATTAAGATTATAGTAAAAAGCTTTGGAGCACCTTAAATTACATTTAGGGTAAAAAGGTTTTTGTGTTCATTGGCAAGATTAGTAAACAAGCCATCAGAGAAATCTGAACCTATAGACATCCATGCATAACTGACCAAATTATGAAAGACAAGCATTGTCATTTTGAATTCCTTAAAGTGAGTCTGGAAGAGGTGAAAATAATATTGTTGTTTATCAACAAATACAAGTCACCTGGGTCTAAAAACTTGGATGGAAAATTAATGAGGATGATAGCGGATGATATTGCCACTCATATTTACCATCACTTCAATCTAAGCCTACATGAAAGTGTGTGAATCCGGTCCGGGCTTACCAACGCCAAGGAGTCCTGTAGGGAAGCAAAAGTAATTTCCGCAAGCCAGAAATAGCAAAGCACTCTTTACTGGCTCAAACAGCCGACCAATCAGCCTGTTACCAACCCATAGTAGGAAAAAATGGTGTTTGACCAGAAACGATGCTATTTCACAAATTAACAACACATTTTCAGCATGCTTACAGGGAAGGGCATTCAACATGTACGGCACGTAAACAAATGACTGATGATTCGCTGAGAGAAATTAATAATACAAATATTGTGGAACTTCAGTGCAGCTTTTGGCACGAACAATCATAAGCCTCTGCTTGAAAAACCTATGTGTTATGGCTTTACATCCCCTGCTATATTGTGGATTGAGAGTTACCTGTCTAACATAACACAAAGGGCATTCTTTAATGGAAGCCTCTCCAACATAATCCAGGAAGAGTCAGGTATTCCCCAGGGCAGCTGTCTAGGCCCCTTACTTTTAAAATCTTTACTAATGACCTGCTACTGGCTCTGAGTAAAGCCTGTGTTTCTATGTATGCTGATGACTCTACACTATACACGTCAGCTACCACAGCAAGTGAAATCACTGCAACACTTAAACAGCTGCAGTCAGTTTCAGAATGGGTGGCAAGAAAAAAATATTTCAAGAACTAAATGCATTGTATTTCGGACAAATCATTCACTAAACCCTAAACCTCAACAAAAAAATGGTGTCATAAATAATGTAGAAATTGAGCAAATTGAGAAGACTAACTGGCTTGGAGTAACCCTGGATTGTAAAATGGTCATGGTCAAAACATATCTATGCAATTCCAGCTAAGATGGGGAGAGGTCTGTTCATAATAAAGTATTACTCTGCTTTCTTAACATCACTATCAACAAGGGAGGTCCTACAGGCGCTAGTTTTGTCAGACCTGGACTACTATCCAGTGTTGTCGTCAGGTGCCAAAATAAAACGACTTTGTAAAATTACAATTAGCCCTTAAATGGCCCTTAAATGTACATGGAGAGCTAACATTAATAATATGCATGTCAATCTCTCCTGGCTTAAAGTAGAGGAGTATTGACATGTTGTATGCACCGAGCTGTCTGTTTAAACAACTAGCACACAGCTCAGACACCCATGCATACCCTACAAGACATGCCACCAGAGGTATCTTCACTGTCCCCAGGTCCAGAACAGACTATGGGAAGTGCACAGTACTACATAAAGCCATGACTACATAAAGCCATGACTACATGGAATTCTATTCACCATAAAGTAACTTATGTTATCAGTGAAATCAGATACACACACATACACATGTTTATTGTGTGTTAGATATGTGATAGTAGTGGCCTGAAGGCACACACATAATGTGTTGTTGAAGGTAATGTTTTTAATTGTATAAACTTCCTTAATTAGGCTGGACCCCAGGAAGAGTAGCTGCTGCCTTGGCAGGAACTAATATGGATTCTAAATAAATACAAATGCAAATAATAATGGCTGAAACAGAATCAAAGGAATGGTATTGAACACATCAAACTTATTTTCTATGTGTTTTATACAATTCCATTCACTCCATTCCAGCCATTATTTTGAGCCATCCTCCCCTCAGCAGCTACCTGTGGCTCATACACACACATCATCACTTCAGGTATAAACCAACTTAAGTCCATTTGATATCTGCCATTATAAAGATATCAATTCTCCTATCATTCTCTTTGCTTTGTTGCCTCAGAAGTTAGGCCTATTTAACTAGGCAAGTCAGTTAAGAACAAATTCTTATTTGCAATGATGGACTAGGAACAGTGGGTTAACTGCCTTGTTCAGGGGCAGAACGACAGATTTGTACCTTGTCAGCTCGGGGATTTGTTCTTGCAACCTTTTGGTTTCTGGCCCAATGCTCTAACCACTATGCTACCTGCCTCCCCAGTCGAAGAATGCAGCAATCCATGACGGCACTAATGAAGACAGGGTATAAATCACAGACATAGACACAGGCATGCACACACACACACATATTGATAGCAGGAAGGAAAGGGAGATGTGATGGGGAGGAAGATGGAAGACCTGTCTCCTTAACTTTTTATGGCTGCAGGGGCAGTATTGAGTAGCTAGGATGAAAAGGTGCCATTGTAAATGGCCAGCTCCTCAGTCTCAGTTGCTAACATATGCATATTATTATTATTATTATTGGATAGAAAACAATCTAAAGTTTCCAAAACAGTCAAAATATTGTCTGTGAGTATAACATAACTGATATTTCAGGCAAAACCCTAAGGAAAATCCAAACAGGAAGTGGCTTCTATTTTCAAAACTCCATTTCCCATAGCCTCCCTTTGCTGGATTTAAAGGGATATGAACCAGATTCCCTTTCCTATCGATTCCTCAAGGTGTCAACAGTCTTCAGACATAGTTTCAGGCTTTTATTTTTAAAAATTAGCCAGAGCGATAACATCACATCAAGTGGTCACATGCGTTTTGCTCGCGCAACAGTTTGGTTAGGTATTGCTTTTCCCTCTCCTACTGTGAAAGACATTTGCGGTTGATATATTATCGATTCTATATTTTAAAAACAACCTGAGGATTGATTATAAAAACGTTTGTCAAGCTTCTGTGGACATTATGGAAACTATTTGGAATTTCCGTCTGCGTTGTCGTGACCGCTCTTTCCTGTACATTTCTGAACATAACGCGACAAACAAAAGGACGTATTTTGGATATAAAAACAATCTTTATGGAACAAAAGGAACATATGTTGTGTAACTGGGAGTCTCGTGAGTGAAAACATCCGAAGATCATCAAAGGTAAACGATTAATTTGATTGCTTTTCTGATTGGTTATAACCATTGTTATAACCATTGTTCCATAAAGATTATATCCATTGGTTATAACCACGTGGGTGATTGAAAGATGAACCGAGGTCAGTCGTAGTAATAATATGAAAGTTAGATGCCAATCGCCATATAAAGTCCAAAGAAGGAAAAGCATGGAAGGAGGAGAGATGACTAGAAATGATTTGGTTGACCTTTTTATGTGTGGATTAATTGTCGGAGTAGTGGACCTTGTGCATTTCAGGTAAAATAACAACTCAACATTTTATCACTGGACAGATTATTTAGCAACAGCAAGCTGGCTAAATAGAACAAATTAGCTAGTGAAGAGGTTAAACTAAGGCCTCATACTTTTTAAAGAGTTAATAAATTGTGTTATGATAAACACTCCTCTTCAGGAGACCTTTGTGTGTGTGTTAACATCTGTTTTGAGTGTTGTTCAGACACTATCAGAAGGTGGAAACCCCCTACGCTCAGACTCCTCCTGCCTGGGTCCCACCTGGCTATCTGAGGTACTGAGAATACGAATGGTTTCCTGAGAACACAAGGCTGCCGCAGGCCTGAGGAAAACCTCCACCTGTCAGAAGATGCCTGGACTCGTTCACCTTGTGATGACCCTATACTTGCAATGAAACGTCAAGTTTTCGGTCAAACCCACTTATGAGATTTAAATTGCTGACAAGATGGTTGCTGTTGTCGGCGGGAGGTTAGATTTATTAAAATGTTGTTGCCAGGGAAACTCACACAAGGAGGACTATGGAGGCTATATGAGTTACAGGATGTCTTAAACATTTTGCAGACTTGGGGAAAGCGATCATATACTGTACCCTGTACCAATTTCTGCCTACAATTGTATTGCTAAAGGAGAATTTTAATACTTAAACAAAGAGTCTGTGTTTCCTTTCCATTACTAATGTAGGTTTGATAATTATATAGACCTGATCATTTGTTGAAGAAATTGACCAACACTAGCAACTGCAAGCTAGCTAGATAAATTGCCATAAATGTTTAATGCTTTTCGACCTGTCCTCAAATTAATATAATTGGTTCAGAGTTATTGTTATATATTTCAACCTGCGGATCTGTCACGCCCTGACCTTAGTATTCTTTGTTTTCTTTATTATTTTGGTTAGGTCAGGGTGTGATATGGGTGATGTATGTGTTTATGCTCCTGTCTAGGGGTTTTGTATGTCTATGGGTGTTTACCAGTCTAGGTGTTATGCATGTCTATGGTTGCCTAGATTGGTTCTAAATTAGAGGCAGCTGTTTATCGTGGTCTCTGATTAGGAACCATATTTAGGCAGCCATATTCCTTGGGTATTTTGTGGGTTATTGTCTATGGTTAGTTGCCTGTGTCTGCACTTGTTTATATATAGCGGCACGTTTTGTTGTCTTGTATAATTTGTTTAGTGTTTCTTCGTTAATAAATAGAAAGAAGAATGTATTCACATCACGCTGCGCCTTGGTTTCCTCCATTCAACGAACGCGACAGTGTCGTGATCGCGTTTGGTGTGGGGGGTCAAAATCAATTAGCGCACGCGCGTCCTGTCTGGGCATGGTGTTAGAACCTTCACATCCACACAAAAAGTGCAGTGTGCCAGACAATAGTACTGTACTTACTGCCGCTAAACCTTTCAACATTTTAAATACTTGTTTTTGTTAGTCATTACAATAATGTATTATTATTAAAAGTCGAATGCAAGCTGTTTTCTATCTCCATATGAAATCATTTCTGGTAAATACATGTTTTTTTTTAATTAGATGGCTACAACAGAACATTTGGTGGCACTATAAATGTGATTGGAACCAGAGGCACCATAGGATGAATACTAATAACTATTGAACAGGTGGACTTTGGCTCATGCAAATTAATGTCACATTTAAATGAAGCAGACAACTAATGTGACATTTTTTAAAATATTTCACAAATCTTAACGTAAACCATTAGTCAAATAATCACATAATTGGTGTAAAACCTCAATATGTAATTACTTTAAAGGTCCAATGCAGCTGTTTTTATCTCAATATCAATATTGGAGTGCCTTGCTTTTACAACAAAATCCTCTCACCCTTATTCTCGTTTCCCACCACCCAACAGGCCAAGCACCTCTTTAATCTCAGAGTTTTCTGAACTAATAACCTCTGTATGTAATTTTTGGACACGTGAACATCCATGTTGACTCACCCAAGTGCTCTGTGGCTCTATCCCTTAATTTGCTGGAATGTCTAAACCTTGTGCAACATGTAAATGTTCCCATCCACAACCGTGGACACATATTGGACCTCATTATCACTGGCAATGTCTCTGTCCTTGACTTGGATGTCATCGAGCTAGGCATCTCTGTACGCAAGGATGAGACACTGTCTCTGACCACTCCAACTCCGCTCCACCGCCCAAAGAGGACCATTACATTCCACAACCTAAGAAAACGTAACCCATCCCTCTTCCAGGAACACATCCAGTCCACCTCTGTGTCTGACTGCAGTGAGCTGGCCCTCGGTAATATGATAAATCTGTATAACAGCACTCCAAGTAACACCCTGAACATCCTTGCCCTGAAAAATACATGTGAAGTAACATTCTAACGCTCGTCTCCTTGGTTCACTGATGAATTGTGCAGAATGAAGACTCATGGCCATTGGAGGAAGGATGGCCTCACTGCCCACCTACTGGCCTATAAAGACCACCAGGAAAGCTACTCTGCTGCCTTAAAATTACAAAGGTAACCCCAGAACCCTGTTCTCTACCATCAACTGCTTTTTTAACTCTGCAAACTTGTCCTCTCCTGAAGCCTCATCTGAGCAGTGCAATCACTTCTCTGATCTTTTCAAGACAAAGATTGACACCATCATGGCCTCTAAGACATGCACCCCCATTCCTGAGACTGCCCCTTCCCTCAGCAACTTTAGTTATGTCTAAAATGAAAAGTGACTATTTGTTCCCTTGAACCTATCCTTACATCCCTACTCAAAACCTGCTCATCTAGCCTGCGTATGCATGTCACCACCCTGATCAACAATTCACTGCTGAATTAGAAGTACCACTGATCTTCAAAACAGCTGCAGTAACCCCCTTTCTGAAGAAACCCAACTTGAATAGGACATCCTATCTAACTACAGGCCCATCGCCAAACTGCCCTTCCTATCAAACGTACTTGAGAAAGTGGTTGCAAACCAGCTTCAGTCACATCGGTCATCTAATCAGTTGTACAAGGTTTTCCAGTCTGGCTTCCGGCCCTTGCACAGCACCGAAACAGCTCTGGTTAAAGTTACCAATAACCTACTAATAGCTGCTGATTCAGTCAGGATCTCCTAGCATCAGTGTCTTAGATCTCAGTGCTGCTTTTGACACCGTAGACCACAACATCCTCCTGCGGCGTTTCAGAGTGCTCCTCCTACCTCTCCAACAGGAAGCAATACATCACTATTGGAGAGTCCAGATCGGAGGAGTCTGTAGTCACGTGGCGTTCCACAGGGGTCAGTGCTGGAGCCTATCCTGTTTTCAATTTACATGTTCTCTCTCGGCCAAATCCTCAGAGATTATAACATCAACTTCCACTGCTACGCTGACGACACCCAGGTTTACATTAACAAAAAACAGACACCATCTCTGCCCTAGCAAAACTCAGCAGCTACCTATAGGGCATCAGGGCATGTATGAAAGAGAACTTCCTCCAGCTGAACAGTAGCAAGACTCAGGCTATGCTTTTTGGGATACCCAAGCAGGTCAACAGTGCTGGAAACATCTGGCCTACAATCAACATCCAGACCATCCACCTGTTCTCTGTCATCTCCAACCCAGGAGTCACATTTGAGCCTTCTCTTTCCCCCGATGCTCACATAAAACAAATGCAGAGAAACTCACCCACGCCTTCATCTTCTCTTGGATCGACTACGACAATGCTCTGTTTGGGGGGCCTGCCAGCCAAATCACTACATAGGCTCCAACTAATCCAGAACAGTGCTGCCACATCACCTGGCCCAACTCCACTGGCTACCAGTCAATTACAGGATCGACTTCAAAATCCTCATGATTGTATTTAAAGCCATGAATAGATTGAGCCCCACCTACATCAGCGATCTAATCTCCATCAGCTCCACCCACTCCCTACAGCTTCAAGTCCCCAAGAGAAGTCTCTGCTCCCTTGGTCCTTGCCTAAGGAGTGCTCAGAACTCTTAAAACAGGCCTTAAAACCCACTTCTACTGTTTTTTCATGGTCCTAGTCCCAATCTAAAATGTATTTAGCGCCTAGCCCACTATTGACATTTTACCTGCATTGATTCTAAATGTATGTTGTTTTTAATGTATATATAAAAAACTCAGTAGAGCTTTGAGATCTGTAATTAAAAGTGCTATACAAATTACATGTATTATTATGATGTCACCAGGCAAGTGATGTCACCAGACAGGCCAAAACTCCACCCTACCAAAACAGCCAGATATTTCAGGACGTCTTTTCAATCAGCTCTTACACTAAAAGGGCAATATCATAATTTTCACAGTATTATGCACTGGGCCTTTAAAATCCAACAGTGGTGCACTCAACATTACTGTATAATGACAATAACGATTTGCTAATAAGATTTGGGATTGCTAATAGCACGTAGGACCCTCATATTAAAGGCCTCAGAACTCTCCATCTGCTGGGCAAGGAATCTTAACGTAAGTCGCTCTGGATAAGAGCGTCTGCTAAATGACTTAAATGTAAATGTAAATGTTAAATTAACTGTCCAGTGTTTCCATAGTTTCATGAAATATGATATCCAGTGCATTCGGAAAGTATTCAGACCCCTTGACTTTTATTAACACATTTTGTTACGTTACAGCCCTATTCTCAACCTGATTAAATTGTTTTTTTTCCCCACTCATCAATCTACACACAATACCCCATAAGGATATAGCAAAAAAATGTTTTAGACATTAAAAAATATATATGTTAAAAACAAAAAGCTGAAATATCACATTTACCTAAGTATTCAGACCCTTTACTCAGTACATTGTCGAAGCACCTTTGGCAGCATTTACAGACTCAAGTCTTCTTGGGTATGACGCTAAAAGCTTGGTACACCTGTATTTGGGGAGTTTCTCCCATTCTTTCCCAAGCTCTGTCAGGTTGGATGGGCAGCGTCTCCGCACAGCTATATTCAGGCTCTGGCTGGGCCACTCAAGCACATTCAGAAACTTGTCCCGAAGCCACTCCTGCGTTGTCTTGACTATGTGCTCAGCGTTGTTGCCCTGTTGTGAGGTCCTGTGACAAGGCACAAAACTGGGGAAGGGTACCAAAAATTGTCTTCAGCATTGAAGGTCCCCAAGAACACAGTGGCTTCCATAATTATTAAATGGAAGAAGTTTAGAACCACCAATACACTTCCTAGAGCTGGCCGCCTGGCCAAACCGTGCAATCGGGGAAGAAGGGCCTTGGTCAGGGAGGTGACCAAGAACCCAATGGGCACTGAAAGAGCTCTATAGTTCTTATGTGGAGATGGGAGAACCTTCGAGAAGGACAACCATCTCTGCAGCACTCCACCAACCAGGCCTTTATGGTAGAGTTGCCAGGCGGAAGCAACTCCTCAGTAAAAAGCAAATGACAGCCCGCTTGGAGATTGCCAAAAGGAACCTCAAGGACTCTCAGACCACGAGGAACAAGATTCTCTGGTCTGATGAAAACAAGATTGAAGTCTTTGGCCTGAATGCCAAGTGTCACATCTGGAGGAAACCCGGCACCATCCCTACGGTGAAGCATGGTGGTGGCAGCATCATTATGCTCTGGGAATGTTTTTCAGCGACAGGGACTGAAAGAGTAGTCAGGATCGAGGTAAAGATAAATGGAGCAAAGAACAGGGAGATCCTTGATGAAAACCTGCTCCAGAGCACTCAGAAGGATCACCTTCCAACAGGATAACAACCCTAAGCACACAGCCAAGACAACGGCTTCAGGACAAGTCTCTGAATGTCCTTGATTGGCCCAGCCAGAGCCTGATGGAACATCTCTGGAGAGACCTGAAAATAGCTGTGCAGTGATGTTCCCCATCCAACCTGACAGAACTTGAGAGGATCCATAAAAAAAACAATACCGATACCAATAACCAATATTTAAAAATTCTGCGGCCTTTTAAACATTCTTGTAAAGTTAAATAGTTAACACACACGGACGCAGTGGTCTAAGGAACTGCATCTCAGTGCAAGAGCTGTCACTAAAGTCCCTGGTTCGAATCCAGGCTGTATCACATCCAACCTCGATTGGGAGTCCCATAGAGCGGCGCACAATTGGCTCAGCATCTTCCGGGCCGTCAATGTAAATAAGAATTTGTTCTTAACTGAAATGCTGAGTTAAATAAATGCTACACACCACATCACACTGACCAAAAGTTATTTTGTTGGCATTTACGTATGTTCCCATTACCAGTAAAACATAATCAAAACCTATTTCTTTCACTTACTTGCTGTGCTGTTTCATTGTTCAGTCGTTTCATTCTCAAGCAGGATTCCATAGAACGCTGTTTGGGTCTTTGCGTGTCAAAAAATATACACGTCAAATAACACTATTTGACGTGTTAAATAACACAACTTAATCTGTTTCAGTAGCTATAGTTAGTTAGCTAACTATATAGCTTGGTGTCATCATCTAAAATAACCCTGATTTTTATAGAGAGTTCTTATTTGATTAATGGTGGTCGGACCTCTCTATGTAAGCTAGCAATAATACTGGACTTTGGGGTCAGCCTTCAAATACACAACACACAGCTCGGTCCATTGGAGCCTCACTAGCCAGATGAAGCTCGCTGGCTGCTTATAACGTTAGCTTTGGGCAACAGGGTTAAGTAGTTAGCTAACTATTTATTTTCATGAACTGAAGTTCAATTTCAATAGGTGAACAACAAGTGGCAACCTAGCTAATACTTACTCACAAGGATTCCTAAATCATTGCTAAGAATAATTGAAATTACTGCAGTTTCTACCGGTCATTGTCTTCAGGCTGGTTGTATTGTTGGTATTGGAACCAAGCTAAACCTAGCTACCCCAGAAGTTACGGTCGAACAAATTATGCTTTATTACCAACATAGTTTGTGGCGGGTGTTTGCATGTTTGCAGACTTTTTCATACAGTTTTGACAGTGCTACTGTAACTTTTTTGACACGCAAAGACCCAAACGGCGTTCCATATAGTATGTATGTCGTGAAGCTAATAGCAGTGACGCTATTACTGAGTAACTCCGGTTGGGCAACATCTGTAAAATAGCGCACTTGCTAGTGTGTACCGGTGCTCGACCAGTCGGCGAAAGCCAACATCACCCACGACAGACAACGGTTGATTGTCAAGGGCAATGAATTCCATTATCATGGCTTTAATGGATTTCACCTTTGAGTCGAAATTTTCTTACTCTTTCAAATGACTGCTCGACATGTTGCCTGCTCGATCCACACAGCAGACAATGTGTGGGCTAGGTTAGGAATGCTATGTTGCACGTGTAGTGCAAAATTTAATGTGCTGTTATTACGTCATGTACCTACGTTATATATAGGTATGCAACGTAGCTTTGAAATCATTTTTTAACATCGGCATTAAACGAGACATCGGCCAATACCGATGTTGGCATTTTAAGTATCGGTCGATTCAAATATCGGTCGATTCCGATATGTTCACCGATATATCGTGCATCGCTAGTGAAGGTAATATGAACTTAATTTTTTTTTAACCTTCTCATGGTATCCAGTTGTTAGCAGTTACTGTCTCATCGCTACAACTCCCATACAGGCTCGGGAGAGACGAAGGTCGAGAGCCATGCGTCCTCCAAAACACAACCCAAGCAAACCTTATCCAACCCAGACGCCAGCCGCACCAATGTGTCAGAGGAAACACCGTACACCTAGTGTACCTGGTCAGCGTGCCCTGCGCCAGGCCCGCCACAGGAGTCGCTAGTGCACGATGAGTCAAGGATATCCCTACCGGCCAAACCCTCCCTAACCCAGATGACGCTAGGCCAATTGTGCGTCGCCCCATGGACCTCCCGGTAACGGCCGGCTGCGACAGAGCCTGGGTTCAAACCCAGAGTCTCTGGTGGCACAGCTAGTACTGGGATGCATATGAACTTTTAAAAGAGAGATTCCTCGTGCTGGATAAAGCCATCCTGATGACGACGGAGCTAGGGTTGAAACCCTGTCTGTCTCATTAATAAACACTTTGGAGAGCAGATACCAGCATTGAGTGGAATACATTTAGGATTTCCATGAAGGTAACAGAAATTACATTAACAGAAAACATTGGAAAAATGTTCAAATCATGATATTTTATATATTATATTTCACATTTTGAGGTAATTTAACAGACAGTAGTCACTCTGTTGTCTGGAGCGACTTGCTCCTTTGTTCAGTAACCCTGGTATATACCAGCAAGCGGATTGATTTGGTGTTTTCCCATATTAATGCCATCTTATCATATCTTAATAAATAATATATAATAATAATCTCCACTGAGAGCAGTAGCACCTGGAAAGGCTATTTCTGTTGACTTTGAGGGGGTGTCTCCTCTGTCCTTCCTGCTTCCTCCTATCATGTTTACTGAACTCTGTTTACTCTCTCTTTCCGTCTGGCTGTCTACATTTTAAAAAACTCCCCTAACTTAATTTCACGCAATAAATGCATTATCCCAATCAGTACTGATGAGCAGAGCGTGGACGGAGACGGATGTGTGTGAGTGCGTGTCTCATTAAATACTTCCTGTTATCTCAGGCTAATCTGCATGGAGGAAAAGGCCGGGTGTTCATTCATTAGCTGCACCTCCGCTTACCCTGTCTTCACTAATTGCTTATGATCCCGCAGTGTGTGTGTGTGTGTGTGTCTGAGATGTCTTGAATGCAGACGACAAATTAAATCCACATTGTCAGTCAATGAATACGAAGAGAATTGTTCCACCCAGCAACAGTCCATTCTCCCCCTCTCTCTCTCCCTCCCTCCCTCCCTCTCCTTCTCTCTCTCCATCTTCTCATTCTCTCATTCCCTCTCCTCTCTCTTTCACAGGTTATCTACTTCAGGTATCTTAAAACCTCTACGTCTGCAGATCTCAGGCAACGTAAAGAAAGGAAAAGAAAAGGCAACAACAAAAAAGTGAAAACATAATTTGCTCACTGTGAACTAATCCACATACCTTCCTGTCATTTTCATCCCTCGCTTTCTGAGAAGAAAACCCAAATAAAGACAAATGGGCTGTCCCCATTGACAGATGCAAGTCGTTCCCATAAAAACCAGTGGTGTAGTCAGCTAACTATGACAGATGCTTCAGCCCATGTGGTTTATTGATGATGTCATTATCGCATAAACAACACATCATACAATCATATTGCCTTTTATCTCTGCACACACCTGGTATCCAATCCATAGTTTCAGTTTTAGTGTTAAGAATAGAAAGCATGCGTGGGAGGATAGGATCCATTTGTGACTTGTTTCAGGAAACTTGGCATAGCTAGCTACTAGCGAGTAGTCAGTTAGCCACTGCTAGTAGTCATCAGCTAACCTTAGCCTGGTCAACTCCTGCCAGTCTGCACAGCGCAATTCAATCCAGAGCATACCGGACTGTTTTTTTCCCTCCAAATCTCCATTTCTCCGGATTCCTACCACAAGCTCTGAACCTTTTCACCTGGATCAGCGCAGCTAGCTAGCTGCTATTCGAGTGGCTACTCCTGGCTAACGTCTCTGTCCCGAAGCAAGCACCAGTTACCTGGGAACAAACCTTGTGCTAGGCCCATCTCCTGGCGAGCTGAAGAGCCACTCCTTTACGCTACAATACCTATTTTGCCAATTGGTCTGGACCCTTTTACTGCCTACACGGAGCCCTGCTGATCCATCCTAAAGCCCTTCTGCTAGCCTTCTGGTCCTTCTGTAGCTCAGTTGGTAGAGCATGGCGCTTGTAACGCCAGGGTAGTGGGTTCGATTCCCGGGACCACCCATACGTAGAATGTATGCACACATGACTGTAAGTCGCTTTGGATAAAAGCGTCTGCTAAATGGCATATATTATTTATTATTATTATATATTATAGCCTGCTAGCCCCGGCCCGCTAACTGTCTGAATCGCTGTGTCTCCAGCTCGCCTAGCTACTCACTGGTCCCTATGATCATTCGGCTACGCATGCCTCTCCCTAATGTCAATATGCCTTGTTCATTGCGGTTTTGGTTAGTGATTATTGTTTTATTTCACTGTAGAGCCTCTAGCCCTGTTCAATATGCCTTAGCTTACCTCCCACACATGTGGTGACCTCATCTGGTTTAAATGGTGTCTCTAGAGACAAAACCTCTCCCATCATCACTCAATGCCTAGGTTTACCTCCACTGTATTCACATCCTACCATACCTTTGTCTGTACATCATGCCTTGAATCCATTCTTCCGCGCCCAGAAACGTGCTCCTTTTACTCTCTGTTCCCAGCGCACTAGACAATCAGTTCTTATAGTCTTTGGCCATACCCTTATCCTACTCCTCCTCTGTTCCTGTAGAGTTTAATACAGGCCCTGCAGGACCTAGCTCCACTCCCATTCCCTAGGCGCTCTCATTTGTTGACTTCTGTAACTGTAAAAGCCTTGGTTTCATGCATGTTAACATTAGAAGCCTCCTCCCTAAGTTTGTTTTATTCACTGCTTTAGCACACTCGGCCCACCCGTATGTCCTTGCCGTGTCTGAATCCTGACTTAGGAAGGCCACCAAAAATCCAGAAATGTCCATCTCTAACTATGAAATTTTCCGACAAGATAGAAGTGCCAAAGGGGTCGAAGTTGCAATCTACTGCAGAGATAGCCTGCAGAGTTCCATCATACTATCCAGGTCTATGGCAAACCAAGTCAAGCTTCTACTTCTAAAAATCCACCTTTCCAGAAACGAGTCTCTCACCGTTTCCGCTTGCTATAGACCACCCTCAGCCCCCAGCTGTGCCCTGGAAACTATATGTGAAATGATTGCCCCCCATCCACCTTCAGAGCTCGTACTGTTAGGTGACCTAAACTGGGACACGCTTAACACCCCGACCGTCCTAAAATCTAAGCTAGATGCCCTCAATCTCACACAAATTATCAATGAACCTACCAGGTACAACCCCAAATCCATAAACACGGGCACCCTGATAGATATCATCCTGACCAACCTGCCCTCCAAATACACCTCTGCTGTCTTCAAACAGGATTTCAGTGATCACTGCCTCATTGCCTGCGTCCGTAATGGGTCTGTGGTCAAACAACCACCCCTCATCACTGTCAAACGCTCCCTAAAACACTTCAGCGAGCAGCACCTCTTCCAAGCTGCCCACTGCACTTTGGATAGGAAACACTGTCAGCACCGATAAATCCATGATAATTGATCATTTCAACAAGCATTTTTCTACGGCTGGCAATTCATTCCACCTGGCTACCCATAACCCAGTCAACAGCCCTGCACCCCTCACAGCAACTTGCCCAAGCCTCCCCCATTTCTCCTAAAGCCAAATCCAGATAGCTGAACTAACCAATCCCCAAAGATTGGAAAGCTGCTGGGGTCATCCCCCTCTTCAAAGGCAGAGATAAACCAGACCCAAACTGCTACAGACCTTTATCTATCCTACCCTGCCTTTCTAAGGTTTTCAAAAGCCAAGTTAACAAACAGTGTGTCAAATCAGAGTGCCTGTTGTCCGGACCTCTGGCAGTCTCTATGGGGGTGCCACAGCGTTCAATTCTCGGGCTGACTCTCTTCTCTGTATACATCAACTCTTGCTGCTCGTGATTCCCTGATACACCTCTACGCACACGACACCATTCTGTATACCTCTGGCCCTTCTTCGGACACTGTGTTAACTAACCTCCAGACGAGCTTCAATGCCATAAAACTATCCCTCCGTGGCCTCCAACTGCTCTTAAATGCAATTAAAACAAAATGCATGCTCTTCAACCAATCGCTGCCTGCACCTGCCCGCCCGTCTAGCATCACTACACTGGACGGTTCTGACTTAGAATATGTGGACAACTACAAGTACCTAGGTGTCTGGTGAGACTGTAAACTCTCCTTCCAGACTTACATTAAGTATCTACGATCTAAAATTAAATCTAGGATCGGCTTCCTATTTCGCAACTAAGCATCCTTCACTCCTTCACTTCGATCCTTGACTTTGGCGATGTCATTTACAAAGTAGCCTGCAACACTCTACTCAGCAAATTGGATGCAGTCTATCACAGTGCCATCCGTTTTGTCACCAAAGCCCCATATACTACCCACCACTGCAACCTGTATGTTCTCATTGACTGGTCCTCGCTTCATATACGCTGCCAAACCCACTGGCTCCATGTCATCTATAAGTCTTTGCTAGGTAAAGCCCTGCCTTATCTCAGCTCACTGGTCACCATAGCAGCACCCACCCGTAGCTGCTCAGTATGTGTAGGTAATCCTTTCTAGCACTGCTTTGTTTTTAAAGTTATCACGTAGTAGAACTGAAAAATTGTTGCTCTCCACTTTCTGGAGGACCGAGTTCTGAAATCAGTGGAATTCCCGGTGGAACTAGAGTATGATAGCTAAGGAGATGGAGAAAATTCTGGCATTTGATTGCAAATATGCAGAGGGAGTGGAAAAGTTAACACACAGAAGGCTGTTATATAAAACACCTCTCTCCGGATTACATCTTCAAAGTAAGGGCAACCATGAAATCTGTGACATAAGGGGAGAAGTGTTCATCCATGTACAGTACCATTCAAAAGTTTGGACACATCTACTCAAGGGTTTTTCTTTATTGCCTTTCTTTATGCCTGTCCTCAACCTGCCCTTTGCCCCGTACTATAATAAATAATCTGAGAACTGCACTATCCGCCTCCTGTGTCTACATCTGGGTCATTTCCTGAGTCGTGATAGTAGAAAATAGTACAAATAAATACAATCCTTGAATGAGTAGGTATGTTCAGAATTTTGACTGGTACTGTATATGACATGGTCTCTATGTGAACTGACTAGTTAGCTAACTAAACATTAGCTAGCTAGCTAACAAGCTAGAAACAAAGTAAACATTGTTTAGAAAGTTGCTTTTAGGTCCTGGTTTCCTGCATTGACATATACTAAATTCGTTTTTAAATGAGTGGGTTTAATGGTTAAATTACACTAGTTATTTTGGACCACCAGTCTGTTGATGTCATGCAGCCTGTTGTTTTTGTGTTTATATTTTTTCATAACTACAAGTTTGATGTCGGACGACAATAAAATGTTCATGATGTCACTGTGACTACGGCCAATAGACATAGTATAAACCAGCCTTTAATCTTTGTTTGTTTAGTACACTACCTTACTAACTCTGTTTAGTACATGGCCTCATATGTGAATCCTTAAAGAGATGGGTGGAGCTAAGGCTTAAGAGTGTGTGAACGATGCTGAATGGGTGTGAACAAAAAAGAGCTCTCCTGTAGGTTAACCAACACATTCAAGGTCCATATTCTCAAAAGTGATGTTTCAAGTTTGTCAACTTTCAAAGCAGAATTACATTCCTATAGTTCCTATAGTGTTTGACATAACATTTTCTAGCTCTGACTCTTTACTTTTAATCCAATATTAAAAACACAATTTAAAATGTTGCTACATAAGACTGAATCGAGCCGGTTGGTCGCATTTCGTGTTGTATAGTATTTTTTGGGATGTCACTTCTTGGTGCTGGGGCAGTAATACATACGGTGATGGGTCAGGTCATAGCTTAGGTTAGGTTAAATATAAATTATAGTCAATCTCAATGTGACTTGTATTGAAAAGGAAAAGCTCAGAGACTAGTCCCAAAAATATGGTGGAACGAAAATCTCTCTCGCCCCTGTTTACACCAATCCAATGCTTTTTAACTTTAGTAGTACATGTAAGAAAAATAAATGTAGTAAAAACAATTATATATGTAGGCCTATGGTACATCTTTTTATTTAAACTGAACAAAATTGAAGGCCTCCCGAGTGGCAAAGTGGTCTAAGGCACCGCATCGCAGTGCTAGTTGTGCCACTAGAGAACCTGGTTTGATTCCAGGCTCTGTCGCAACAGGCCGCGGCTTGCAACGATGGGACAGGACTAGAGGTCGACCGACTAATCGACATGGCCGATTAATTGGGGCCGATTTCAAGTTTTCATAACAATCGGTAATCTGCATTTTTGGACTCTGATTATGGCCGATTACATTGTAATCCACGAGGAGAATGCGTGGCAAGCTGACCACCTGTTACACGAGTGTAGCAAGGAGCCAAGGTAAGGTGCTACCTAGCAATAAACTTGTA
The DNA here is from genome assembly GCF_021184085.1 of Oncorhynchus gorbuscha. NCBI lineage: Eukaryota > Metazoa > Chordata > Actinopteri > Salmoniformes > Salmonidae > Oncorhynchus > Oncorhynchus gorbuscha. The sequence goes on along the minus strand of NC_060173.1, from coordinate 68,447,733 downwards.
AAAAACATCCACCTTAACATAATCACTAGTTAACTACACATGATGATATTACTAGTTTAACTAGCTTGTCCTATGTTGCACATAATCAATGCGGTGCATCGAATCACAGCCTACTTCGCCAAACGGGTGATGATTTAACAAAAGCGTATTCATGAAAAGCACAATTGTTGCACCAATGTACCTTACCATCAACAGCAATGCCTTTCTTAAAATCAATACACAAGTATATTTGTTTGAACCTGCATATTTAGTTTAAAAAAATTCATGTTAGCAGGCAATATTAACAAAGGGAATTGTGTCACTTCTCTTGCGTTCAGTGCAAGCAGAGTCAGGCTATATGCAGCAGTTTGAGCCGCCTGGTTCGTTGAGAACTGTGTGAAGACCATTTCTTCCTAACAAAGACCGTAATTAATTTACCAGAATTTTAAATAATTATGACATAACATTGAAGGTTGTGCAATGTAACAGCAATACTTAAACTTAGGGTTGCCACCTGTTCAATTTAATGCGTAAGGAACGGTTCCGTATTTCACTGAAAGAATAAAACGTTGTGTTTTCAAAAATATAGTTTCCGGATTTTACCATATTAATGACCTAAGGCTCATATTTCTGTGTGTTTATTATATTATAATTAAGTCTATAATTTGATAGAGCAGTCTGACTGAGTGGAGGTAGGCAGCAGAAGGCTCATAAGCATTCATTCAAACAAGCACTTTCCTGCGTTTGCCAGCAGCTATTCGCAATGCTTGAAGCACAGCGCGGTTTATGACTTCAAGCCTATCAACTCCCGAGATTCGGCTGGCAATCCTATAATGCCTATAAGAACATTGAATAGGCAAAGGTATATTAAATACAAATGGTGTAGAGAGAAATAGTCCTATAATAACTACAACCTAAAACTTCTTAACTGGGAATATTGAAGACTCATGTTAAAAGGAACCACCAGCTTTCATATGTTCTCATGTTCTGAGCAAGGAACTTAAACGTTAGCTTTCTTACATGGCACATATTGCACTTTTACTTTCTTTTCCAAAACTTTGTTTTTGCATTATTTAAACCAAATTGAACATGTCTCATTATTTATTTGAGGGTAAATTGATTTTACTGATGTATAAAAGTGTTAATTCAGTATTGCTGTAATTGTCAGTATTACAAATATATCAATTGAAGTCGGAAGATTATATAAACTTAGGTTGGAGACATTAAAACTTGTTTTTAAACTACTCCACACATTTCTTGTTAAGAAACTAAAGTTTTGGAAAGTCGGTTCGGACATCTACTTTGTGCATGACACATGTAATTTTTCCAACAATTGTTTACAGGCAGATTATTTTACTTACCATGCAGTGTATCAAAATTCAAGTAAGTCAAAAGTTTACATACACTAACTTGACTGTGCATTTAAACAGCTTGGAAAATTCCAGAAAATGAGGTCATGGCTTTAGAAGCTTCTGATTAACATCATTTGAGTCAATTGGAGGTGTACCTGTGGATGTATTTCAAGGACTACCTTCAAATGCAGTGCCTCTTTGCTTGACATCATGGAAAAATCGAAAGAAATCAGCCAATACCTCATAAAGGACAACAAAGTCAAGGTATTGCAGTGGCCATCACAAAGCCCTGACCTCAATCCTATTGAACATTTGTAGGCAGAACTGAAAAAGGAGGCCTACAAACTGGACTATTTTCTACCAGCGCTGTCAGTAGGAAAGGGCCAAAATTCACCAAACCTATTGTGGGGAGCTTGTGGAAGGTTTTCCAAAACATTTGACCCAAGCAAGCAACGTTACCAAATACCAATTGAGTGTATGTAAACTTCTGACCCACTGGGAATGTGATGAAATAAATAAAAGCTGAAATAAATCATTCTGTCTACTATTATTCTGACATTTCACATGCTTAAAATAAAGTGGTGATCCTAACTGACCTAAAACAGGGATTGTTTTACTCTGATTAAATATCAGGAATTGTGAAAAACTGAGTTTAAATGTATGTAAACTTTCCGACTTCAACTGTATATAAAAATTGGCCGATTAATCGGCATCTGTTTTTGTTTTGTTATTTCAATAATCGGTATCGCCGTTGAAAAATCATAATCGGTCGACCTCTAGACAGGACTGTAACTACCAATTCGATACAACAAAATTGTGGAGAAAAAGGGGTAAAATAATATATATATATATATATATTTTTAAACTGAACAAAATTATAACCGCAACTTGTAAAGTGTTGGTCCCATGTTTAATGAGTTTAAATAAAATATCCCAGAAATGTTCCATACGCATGAAAAAAAATGATCTCTAAAATGGTGTGAATCCTCCTCCCCTTCCCCCCCCCTCCTCCCTCTCTGCAGATGACTTCGTCAACCATTTTGAAAAGAAGGTCGACGACATCCGATCCTCGTTTGCTAAGTCAAACGACACTGCTGGTTCTGCTCACACTGCCCTACCCTGTGCTCTGACCTCTTTCTCCCCTCTCTCTCCAGATGAAATCTCGCGTCTTGTGACGGCCGGCCGCCCAACAACCTGCCCGCTCGACCCTATCCCCTCCTCTCTTCTCCAGACCATTTCCGGAGACCTTCTCCCTTACCTCACCTCGCTCATCAACTTATCCCTGACCGCTGGCTACGTCCCTTCCGTCTTCAAGAGAGCGAGAGTTGCACCCCTTCTGAAAAAACCTACACTCGATCCCTCCGATGTTAACAACTACAGACCAGTATCCCTTCTTTCTTTTCTCTCCAAAACTCTTGAACATGCCGTCCTTGGTCAGCTCTCCCGCTATCTCTCTCAGAATGACCTTCTTGATCCAAATCAGTCAGGTTTCAAGACTAGTCATTCAACTGAGACTGCTCTTCTCTGTATCACGGAGGCGCTCCGCACCGCTAAAGCTAACTCTCTCTCCTCTGCTCTCATCCTTCTAGACCTATCGGCTGCCTTCGATACTGTGAACCATCAGATCCTCCTCTCCACCCTCTCAGAGTTGGGCATCTCTGGCGCGGCCCACGCTTGGATTGCGTCCTACCTGACAGGTCGCTCCTACCAGGTGGCGTGGCGAGAATCTGTCTCCTCACCACGCGCTCTCACCACTGGTGTCCCCCAGGGCTCTGTTCTAGGCCCTCTCCTATTCTCGCTATACACCAAGTCACTTGGCTCTGTCATAACCTCACATGGTCTCTCCTATCATTGCTATGCAGACGACACACAATTAATCTTCTCCTTTCCCCCTTCTGATGACCAGGTGGCGAATCGCATCTCTGCATGTCTGGCAGACATATCAGTGTGGATGACGGATCACCACCTCAAGCTGAACTTCGGCAAGACGGAGCTGCTCTTCCTCCCGGGGAAGGACTGCCCGTTCCATGATCTCGCCATCACGGTTGACAACTCCATTGTGTCCTCCTCCCAGAGCGCTAAGAACCTTGGCGTGATCCTGGACAACACCCTGTCGTTCTCAACTAACATCAAGACGGTGGCACGTTCCTGTAGGTTCATGCTCTACAACATCCGCAGAGTACGACCCTGCCTCACACAGGAAGCGGCGCAGGTCCTAATCCAGGCACTTGTCATCTCCCGTCTGGATTACTGCAACTCGCTGTTGGCTGGGCTCCCTGCCTGTGCCATTAAACCCCTACAACTCATCCAGAACGCCGCAGCCCGTCTAGTGTTCAACCTTCCCAAGTTCTCTCACGTCACCCCGCTCCTCCGCTCTCTCCACTGGCTTCCAGTTGAAGCTCGCATCCGCTACAAGACCATGGTGCTTGCCTACGGAGCTGTGAGGGGAACGGCACCTCAGTACCTCCAGGCTCTGATCAGGCCCTACACCCAAATAAGGGCACTGCGTTCATCCACCTCTGGCCTGCTCGTCTCCCTACCACTGAGGAAGTACAGTTCCCGCTCAGCCCAGTCAAAACTGTTCGCTGCTCTGGCTCCCCAATGGTGGAACAAACTCCCTCACGACGCCAGGACAGCGGAGTCAATCACCACCTTCCGGAGACACCTGAAACCCCACCTCTTTAAGGAATACTTAGGATAGGATAAAGTAATCCTTCTCACCCCCCCCTTAAAATATTTAGATGCACTATTGTAAAGTGGCTGTTCCACTGGATGTCATAAGGTGAATGCACCAATGTGTAAGTCGCTCTGGATAAGAGCGTCTGCTAAATTACTTAAATGTTAAATGTTATGTTAAATGTGTGTACAAATTTGTTTACAGTCCTGTTACAGTCTTGTTAGTGATAATTTCTCACTTGCCAAGATAATCCATCCACCACATCCACCACATGTGTGGCATATAATATGGAGTTGGTCCTTCCTTTGCTGCTATAACAGCTTCCACTCGTCTGGGAAGGCTTTCAACTAGATGTTGGAGCATTGCCGCAGGGACTTGCTTCCCATTCAGCCACAACAGCATTAGTAAGGATTAGTAAGGTCGGGCACTGATGGGGGATTAGGCCCACAGTCAGCGTTCCAATTAATCGCAAAGGTGTTGGATGGGGATGAGGTCAAGGCTCTGTGCAGGCCAGTCAAGTTCTTCGACACCGATCTCGACAAACAATTTCTGTATGGACCTTGCTTTATGCATGGTGGCATTGTCATGCTGAAACAGGAAAGGACCTTCCCTAAACTGAAGGACAGCATTGTCTAGAACGTCATTGTATGCTGTAGCGCTTCCCTTCATTGGAGCTAAGGGGCCCGAAACATGAAAAACAGCCCCAGACCATTATTCCTCCTCAACCAAACGTTACAGTTGGCACTATGCATTTGCATTTCCACTGATGCAGGGTCCAATGGCAGCAAGCGTTACACCCCTCCAGCCGACGCTTGATGGTAATCTTAGGCTTGTGTGCTCCTGCTTTAGAACTTGGTCCCGCTCTGTAAGCTTGTGGGGCCTACCACTTCGCAGCTGAGCCGTTGTTGCTCATAGACATTCCCACTTCATAATAACAGCACGTACAGTGGACTGGGGCAGCTCTAGCAGGGTCGACATGTTGACAACCTTGTTAGAAAGGTTAAATTAAAAGTCACTGAGCTCTTCAGTAAGGCCATTCTACTGCCAATGTTTGGTCATGGAGTTTGCATGGCTGTGTGCTCGATGTTATACTGTCAGCAATGGGATGAAATAGACGAATCTAATAATCTGAAGGTACTTTTGTATATATAGTGTATCGTGACTCGCTTAAATCATTTGCGTATCAGGACTTGCTTGAATCATTTAAGTATCATGACTTAACTCACTATGTTTCTAACTACAGGACATCATAAAGAGATAGCTAAAGACAGGTAGGCATATTTCAAAGAGAGAGTCCTATACATGAGTCCTTACTGAGCAATATATCAAGGCTCTTGGATGGAAATGTCGATGTAATAATGTTCTCAATCTACCGTTGTTAACATGAACTCTGTACCACATGAACTGTAGCTCAGTTGGTAGAGCATGGCGCTTGTAACGCCAGGGTAGTGGGTTCGATCCACGGGACCACCCATACGTAGAATGTATGCACACATGACTGTAAGTCGCTTTGGATAAAAGCGTCTGCTAAATGGCATATATTATTATTATTATTAACAAATTCTACATTTCCACACTCACACAACCAACTGTACACACGCAGTTTTTATAGATGGAATTGAAATACAATCGCATGTTTGAATCTTTTTGCTGTTAACATTTCTGAGAAACACACACACACTGGGAAACACACACACACTGGGAAACACACACACACACACACACACACACACACACACACACACACACACACACACACACACACACACACACACACACACACACACACACACACACACACACACACACACACACACACACACACACACACACACACACACAACCACATGGAAACGCCTATGACATTATGAACAACGTGAACTGTGAACATCATTCCATCAAAGTTTCGACCTTCTGCTTAGATCAAAAGCTGCCTGTGATTGCCTCCACTTTCCAATATCTGCAGAGGCAGTTTGAATCCAAAAACTCTAATACCTATACTGAGTTCAAAGATTTGCATGAATACACATTTTGAATAGATTATTCACCTTCAATTTGTTTTTCCATTATTTCCAATTAATTTGAGCATGGCAATTGTCTACGGGCGCGGCAGACTGTGAAAAGGAAAGGATTAACAATGTCCCAGGGAAGATCATGCATGCATGAGCTTTGTGTGTCAAGGTTCCCCAGGAAAGTATCATTGATATATGGCTTGTCAGTTTTGACTGGCTTTTCAGTAAAAAAAAAAAATTCAGTTCTAACAAAAGAAATATACACTTAAATCATAGTTTGTTCGATTGATTGGTTTGATCGATCGATTGATAATTTGATTGACATTGGTTTAAGGAAATACCCAAAAGTCTATCCGAAACATTTCTGGTTGAGATGTGGTAGCATCACAGTGGAAAAGAACACACATGACATCACATTCATCCATTCAAATGCTGCTCTCCACCAAAAACATACACATGAAATGAACAGTGAAATATACAGTGAGCAACAAAAGTATTAGGACAGTAACAGATGATTTGATATTTTGGCTCTTTACTCCAGCACATTGGATTTGAAATAATATGACGATGAGGGTAAAGTGCAGACTGTCAGCTTTAATGTGAGGGTATTTATCCATATCAAGTGAAATGTTTAGAAATTACAGCACTTTTTGTTAATAGTCTTTCCATTTTAGGGGACCAAAAGTATTCGGACAAATGAACTTCTGTGTGTAGATGTTTCGAAACAGTTTTACATTAATGTGGATGATACAATGATTACAGATAATCATGAATGAATCGTAAATAATGATGAGTGTGAAGGTTAGATGCACAAATACACTATACAGTGCATTCAAAAAGTATTCAGACACCTTGACTTTTTCCACATTTTGTTAAGGTACAGCCTTATTCTAAAAATGTTTTTATTTTTTATTCCCTCATCAGTCTACACATAATACCCCATAATGACAGAGCAAAATCAGTTAAAAAAAATGTTTGTGCAATAATTAAAAACAGCAACATTTACATAAGTATTCAGACCCTTTACTCAGTACTTTGTTGAAGCACCTTGACAGCGATTACAGCCTCGAGTCTTCTTGGGTTTGACGCTACAAGCTTCGCACAACTGTATTAGGGGAGTTTCTCCCATTCTTCTCTGCAGATCCTCTCTCTTTGTAAGGTTGGATTGGGAGCGTCGCTGTACTGCTATTTTCAGGTCTCTCCAGAGATGTTCTGGCTGGGCCACTCAAGGACATTCAGAGTCGTGTCCCGAAGCCACTCCTGCGTTGTCTTGGCTGTGTGCTTAGGGTTGTTGTCTTGTTGGAAGATCAACCTTTCATCAAGGATCTCTCTGTACTTTGCTCCGATCATCTTTGCCTCGATCCTGACCAGTTCCTTCCGCTAGAACACTTCCCCACAGCATGATGCCGCCTCCACCATGCATCACCGTAGGGATGGTGCCAGGTTTCCTCTAGACGTGACACTTGGCATTCAGGCCAAAAAGGTCAATATTGGTTTCATCAGACCATATAATCTTGTTTCTCATGGTCTGAGAGTACTTTAGGTTGCTCCAAAAGGCACCAAGTGTGCCTTTTACTTTATGGCCACTCTACCATAAAGGCCTGATTGGTGGAGTGCTGAAAAGATGGTTGTCCTTTTGGAAGGTTCTCCCATCTCCACAGAGGAACTCTGGAGCACTGTCAGATTGACCAGTGGGTTCTTGGTCAGCTCCCTGACCAAGGCCCTTCTCCCTCAATTGCTCAGTTTGGCTAGGTGGCCAGCTCTAAGAAGAGTCATTGTGGTTCTAAACTTCTTCCATTTAAGAATGATGGAGCCCAATGTTTTCTTGGGGACCTTCAATGCTGTCGCGGAGAACTATGGACAATTCCTTCGACCTCATGGCATGGTTTTTGTTCTGACATGCTCTGTCAACTGTGAAACCTTATATAGACAGGTGTGTGCCTTTCCAAATAATTTCCAATCAATTAAATTTACCATAGGTAGACTCCAATCAAGTTGTAGAAACATATCATGGATGATCAATGGAAATGGATGCACCAGAGCTCAATTTTGAGTCTCCTAGCAAAGGGTGTGAATACTTAAGTAAATAAGGTATTTCAGTTTTTTGCTTTTAATACATTACAGTCTGTTTTCACTTTGTCATTATGGAGTATTGTGTGTAGTGTGATAAGGGAAACAATTTATTTAATCCCTTTTAGAATAAGGCTGTAACGTAACAATATGTGGAAAAGGGGAAGTACTTTCCAAATGCACTGTATACAGAAAAGTATGAGAACACACCTTCAAATGTGTGGATTCGGCTATTTAAGTCACATCCGTTGCTGACAGGTGTATACAATCGAGCACACAGCTATGCAATCTCAATAGACAAACATTGGCAGTAGAATGGCCTTACTGAAGAGCTCAGTCACTTTCAACGTAGCACCATCAAATCTGCCCTGCAAGAGCTGCCCTGGTCAACAGTAAGTGCTGCTATTGTGAAGTGGAATCGTCTAGGAGCAAGAACGGTTCAGCCACGAAGTGGTAGGCCACACAAGCTTACAGAACGTGACCGCCGAGTGCATAGCACGTAGCACGTCTGTCCTGGGTTGCAACACTCACTACCGCGTTCTAAATGGACTCTGGAAGCAACGTCAGCACAATAACTGTTCGTCAGGACCTTCATGAAATGGGTTTCCATGGCCGAGCAGCTGCACACAAGCCTAAGATCCCCACGCGCAATGGCAAGCGTCGGCTGGAGTGGTGTAAAGCTCGCCGCCATTGGACTCTGGAGCAGTGGAAACGCGTTCTCTGGAGTGATGAATCCCGCTTCACCATCTGGCAGTTCGACAGACAAATCTGGCTTTGGCAGGGGAGGAGGAGGAGGAATAATGGCTGCAGCTGTTTTTCATGGTTCGGGCTAGGCCCTTAGTTCCCGTGAAGGGAAACCTTAACGCTACAGCGTACAATGACATTCTAGAGGATTCTGTGCTTCCAACGTTATGGTAACAGTTTGGGGAAGGACCTTTCCTGTTTCAGCATGACAATGCACCTGTGCACAAAGCAAGGTCCATATAGAAATGGTTTGTCGAGATCGGTGTGGGAAGAAATTCACTGGCTGTCACAGATCCCTTACCTCAACCCCATCGAACACCTTTGGGATGAATTGGAACGCCGACTGCAAGCCAGGCCTAATCGCCCAACATCAGTGCCCAACGACGCTAAATCTAACCACATTGAAAAGTCATTTCCGTGAATACTCGTCTGGTGGAGTGCTGCATTTGCAGATGATGCAGGAGACGCCTTGTTAAAGTTCACCAACCAAGCTCTGATGAGTCCCCCTGTTTGTGTGTGTTTGTCAGCGTGTGTGTGTGTGTGTGTCACCAGCACTGCTTTTTCATGCTAATTGCCCAATGAGTCATGATGGAACACAACAGCCACACAAAGGTGGACAAATGAGAGATCAGTTAGATCAGTGAGTGAGAAATGAGAGATCAGTTAGTAAGTTGGCCCACATATTGTGACAATATCTGAGGCTATTCCATCTCGGTATATTCCACCATAGATGTTATACGTCACTGTGGAAGCCTGACATGATAGTAATTATTACCATGCAACAACAATCAAAGTAATGAAACAATGACCATGTGATGTACCATGTGACATATTGATATTTTAGCTAGAAGGGAACTCCTCTCAAATGTGAGAATGTCAATTATGTAGTGGTAAAAAAAAAAGTGAGCACACACTGAAAGGTGTATACACATCATTGGCATATGTTCACGCTCGACTAGTGGTGATGTCATGTCATGTGATACTAAACACAGGAGACACACAGGAAATCACAACTGCAAAGGTTAAGTAAAAACTAAATATAATAATAATCTTGTCTGTTGCTCTTCTGTTTTGGCCCGTGTCCAGCAGGTCTGGTTATGTACAGTGCTGTGGTCAGTCCAGATTAATGGAACTTGTGTGTGAGTCAACAATTAATAGAACCAACACTTATGTTGACCAACAGTGGTTACAGGAGCTCAAACCACACAGGGGCCATTCCAAAGTTCATAAAGTCAAAGGCGATCCATATGTAGGGAATGTTGAGAGTGGGAGGACTGTAGACCAGCTTTAGTTTCCGGATGGATACTAAGGGTTCAAGGATCAAGGCTTGAGCGCCATTGATTCACAATATTGGGAATGTGCAGGTGTCAATACTAAATGAATTGGAAATACTCTGTATGGATTCTGTCTGGCAACTGTATAGATTCAGCTTGACTCTAGAATCCAGTATCACTTCTTCTTAGGCATGACAAATGGGGTTGGGGTGAACTATTATTGTAATACCAGATTCAATTAGACACGGGGGAAAGTCTGAACAACATGTCAATAACCTAAAAAGAAACCCAGAACTTACTTGTTTGAGTTTCTTCAAGTCTTCATCCAACTCTAGATTATCAAGGATGACAGCCACGAAAAGACTGAGCAGAATCTGCAACACAACCACAAGGGATTTATGAGAATACTTATTTTCAAATGATCTGAAATGTTCCTAGATGCTGAAAATGAACCACCAAACTACTGCTATTTTTTTAGGAGGTTAGTGTCATGGCATCGCCAGATGCTTTTTCTGAAAATGAAAATGAAATAAGCTCCTTATTCGTATTAGTGCTGTGTTCATTCCTCAAAACATCCTCTGTGTCTGGCTGTGTCTGAGTCACCCCCGAAGCGGTCCGTGGTTTGTTATCTCATATCTTCCACTATCACAGGCCCAATGTTCAAATGTCAACGCTCAAGTCCTTCAACTCTGATTAGCAGTCAAAAGCAGAGTGTCATAATCAACCACATCTGGGTTCAAACAGTATTTTGTTTTGGTTTAACATACTTTAGTTGCACTTGATTAAGCTTACCTAGCTAAATGAAACCAATGGAACAGTCCCAAAAATGTAAATCCTATGAACCCAGGTCTGCAATCAACACAGCTGCTGATTGGAGTCATACTGGGTGGTTGTGGATCATTTTGTCCACCCGTATGACACATCTCAGTGTCCATTTATTGAAATGCACTGTAGGTGCTTTCATGGTTTGATGAAGTCAAAACTGCAGCCATAATTGACAATTGGAGTTAACATTTTCTGATCTGAAAACAGATTGACTGACTGATTATATAAATGCCATTGGGAGAGGCAATTTGTTTGGACATAGTTACATCATTTCAACTCAAATTAAATTGTATTTGTCACATACCGAATACAAGAGTAGACGTTACAGTGAAACGCTTCCTTACAAGCCCTTAACCAATAAGGCAGTTTTAATTTGAATCATATCTCAACATCTCATATTGTATTTTATGTCAATCATCCACATCCACAGACAAGGACTCATTAAATAGTTGCTCATTAAATAGTTGCTCATGCTACTACTACAGAACGAGTTATACTGCTCACAAGAATGTTGCTTTGTGGCTCATTTGGTAGAACATGGTTGACCATGGGTGATGGTTTTTGATTCCATACAAAGTTGGTTTGGATAAAAGCATCTCCTAAATTGCCTATATTATATATTTCTACCTTTTTGTCTATGAGGGTCAAATGTATCAACATTCCACACATAAGACAAACTAACATTCCACTCTTCAAACACATATCAATCTTCATGAATGTTATCATTTTGAAATGTAAAGAGACATTTGTATGTGTTTTGTGCTGCATTTGACATTGTATCATGTCTTGCATTATGCATGTGATACTTGGTTGTGGATAATGCACAAACTGTGGGTCGCTCTGGATGGCTGCATCTGCTGAACAGCTAACTTGTGATGTCAATGTAGTGCTATGCATGTGTATTTATGTATACTATTTGTTGTGTTGTTTACTGTTTAGACATCAGGAAGAGTAGCCGCTACCAAATACTAAATGTCTAGTTGGAAATTGAATGCAGGGGCGAGCTTTATGGATGCTATTTTGGATATGACAAATTCTATCAATGATACTCCTCGAGCTCAATATTTTTGTTACAATGTGCAGAATCATCATCCAAGTCCTTGAAGGATGTACTGTTTACAGGATGGTCTCACGATGCCGGGGGAATGAGATCTCTAACACCTTATTCCAGATCTGGGATTCAAACACTTGAAAAATCTTATCAAATATGTTATTTGTGCCCGTTTGACCTCGCCTAGCTAAATTAACCAATAGAAAAGTCTGAAAACTGCAAGCCCAGCCGATCTGGCACTCCAAACAACGAAAAATTCAATTGTAATCAAACTCACAGCGCGAGCAAATGTATTTGAAAGCTCTGTTCAAGGATTTGAACCCATGTCTTTTTTATTCTTCGGAGAAGAATTTCACAATGCATATTTAAAACAGAGGGGGATGTTGATTGAAAAAAATCTGTATTATTGGTACCGGTGTGAGTGGTGCTATTTGAAGTTTTGTTTTGTAAATGTTTTAAAATGTCCTGTTTTTGGTTGAATGAACCTATGAACACAAGATGTCCCCTCACAAGATTTTATTTTTATTGAAACTTGAACTTGATCAAGGTGTTACGTACCCCAGTTTCTGTGTTGTAGTTTGTGTATTTGAGTGTGTTTCAGGAGATGTCTTCCTGAAATCCCCCAGCAGCTGATTGGTCGACCACTATTAATTGAAGACCTGAGCCCACCCCCTCGTCAGGACGCAGCTGTCTCCAATTTCCAATGCCTTCTGAAGCTATAAAAGCCAGTGTTCTGTTGTTCAGGGGAGAGATTGATTGTGATCATTGCTGAGAGAGGAGGTTGTTGGCTATAGCATGTTGGTCGTTGGCTATAGCATGTTGGTCGTTGGTATGTACTATGTTAGTTGTTGTTGGTAGCAGCAGCTTTGGTATGTTCTGTGTTTGTTGCTTTGTCAGAGCTTCTTTAATGGCCTGAGTTCATTTTTTTTCTCAGATTTGTTGTGACGTGGATTGTTTAATATTCTGTTTAATTTGTTCCCAGGGGGGAAGGGGAAGGCACCTAGAGAGTGCTTAGGCAAGAGGCCCGTGGGCATACATATACCCGTAGTATGTTCACTGTCTAGGCACACTAGGTAAGACCTGGGTGGACCACCCCCTGTATTTTGGTTGGGGCACCAGGTGGTGCTAAATTAGGTAAGTAGTGGGTAAGCAGGTACGGTAGGAGGGGGCACCATGAGAACCACCAGAACTCCAGCCTCAAGCTCACCAGAGGAAATGGCTGTGCCCATGTGGTGGTGCCAACATGGGTAACCTGGTTCAGGAGCATGGATTCAGCAACAGCAGGGACTCAAGCAGACAGCACCCAGGCAGAGAGCTCACCCTTCAAGCGGGAGATCAGAGGAGAACACCTCTGAGCCTAAGTGTCTCAAAAAAGAGTCACAGAATCATTCACTTCTGGTTGCCCGGGAGGCTTTCAGTCAAGAGGGAGTGTCCTCCAAGAGGAAGAGAGAATCGGAGGACAGTTTCCTTGTCCCTATCATGCCAACATGGGTCCCCTGTAAGTGGATGAGGAAGCTTGATCCCAGTAGTTTCATATTCTGGATGAAACTGAAGAGGTATTCCATATTTGGCTCTGTTTTTAATCTAGTATTTCATGTTTGGTTTGTGCTTACATTTTTTTTCTTATTTAGGCTACAGTGTCCTTGGTTGACTTTAAAATTAAACTTATTGTTATTGTATTTTTACCAGCTCAGATGAGGATAGGGACAGTGTGACAAGGGTTGCCAGGAAGAGGACACAGGAATCAGCTCTTTGCCCAGGAGGTTCTCAGTCTCAGGGAACCAATCAGAAAAGACAGAGGGTTTGATGAGGATTGGGACTCGACTAATCTCCCAGAACTTTACATGTAGTCATGGTGGGCGAGCACCATTTCATTGCATGTGGTTCCTAAATGTATTAACATGATTTGTCATTATCATAGACTGAATAAAAATGTAGCACACATGCAATCTATCCTTGTCTCATAGCCTTTGGCCATTATTATTTTTGATTGGATTTGGAAATGTAGCTCAATAAAAATGCATCTGATTCAAACACTAAGCTAATATTGTTTAAAATATTAAAATGAAAAAATATACTTCAAAATAAATGTGAATACACATATTAAAAAAAAAAAATATGTAAATGGCTGTTAGGTTTGAATCCACAAGTGTGGATTGTCTACTCCTTTGTCAGATCAATGTTTATTTACATATTCAAACAACGTCTCTCGACATACTATATTACACCATGAGATTGTGAGCAAGTGGAGAAATCTTTCAATCCACCGTAGCAAAGGCATATTCCACTACGAGGTTAAGGTTGTATAGAGACGAGGCCTTATCAATACATTGAATAAGGTCAGACTTATCCTTTGTGATGCTGTGGAGAGACTCATTAAAAGAAAGCAAGCCAGCAGAATGGTATTCTGCTCTTGTGCTTCCATCTTTCCTTCCTCCACAAATACTGTGAAACATTACAATAGCCTTCGTCAGGTAACAACCCTTAGACCAGGGTCTCATTTACAATGGTGCCCTGAGGCCAATACAAATTCAAAATGGTCTATAGGTTGTGGGTGTAATTCCCACAGGGATCAGATGCACAATTAGATCGATCCATTCTATGGTATGCACTGACTATGTTACTGAATAAAAGTGTCTGCCTAATGGTATATATTATGATCTACACACTGTGCAGACAGAGCCCTTACCAGAGTAGCAAACAGATGGTAGAGGATGAAGTAGATCGCCACTACAGGAGCCCACATTTGACCAACAGCCACAAGAGTTTGGTCCATCACATCCACCCAACCCTCCTGGGTTAAGATCTGGAACATAGACATGAATGCCTGCGGGAGGGAGGGATATTCCATTACAGTCCATCACCCTACAGTATAATACAATGGATAACAGTAGGAGAAAAAGAGACTGACAGAGAGAGAGCGAGAGATTGCCTCAGGACATCGAGGCCTGAAAAAGAGGCGGATATGAGAAAGATCATTGACATTTTTAACATGTTTCTGCAACAGGGACAGACAGATACATGGACATGTCACACACACACTTCTGCTATAGAATGAGCCATGGCAGATGGAGAGTAGCTGGAGCATGAACCATTAAGCTGTGTGTGTGTGTGTGTGTGTGTGTGTGTGTGTGTGTGTGTGTGTGTGTGTGTGTGTGTGTGTGTGTGTGTGTGTGTGTGTGTGTGTGTGTGTGTGTGTGTGTGTGTGTGTGTGTGTGTGTGTTAGGGATGCGCCCGACTGCATGTGATGAAGTGAAAATGTGAGTCCCGACCCTAACCCTCAAATATAGAAAATGCGCTGTACAGTCAGTGATGGAAGAGCAAATTCTTGACAGGCCTTTAGATAATCCTATGTGTCTGGTTATAATTTCTGACATTTTGGTAGGCAATTTGTTAGACAACTTATACATGCAGCTTCTCTTCTGTCATTACTTGTTGCCCTAGAATGAATGCTTCAACAAAATGAATGCTTCGGTAAAGTTTGTTTTCCCTTTCATATATGCTTCTCTCGCAAAGAAAAGACGCTCCCTAACCACGCATTTATTCTCAAGATGCTGCTTAATTCTGCAGGAGTTAATATTATGTATTAGGGTATGTGAGAGGTTATAGACCTACAGTCAGTGTCCAGATTTCAGTTCCATTTAACTCATCTGAACAGTAGGCCTACAGCTCCCTTGACGTACAATTTTGAAGTGCCCGTCTTGTGACTGTCACATTTTTATAGAGCCTCACAAACATCACTCATAACAGAGCTGATGCTAAACTATATATACAAAAATATGTGGACATCACTTCAACTTAATGAATTTGGCTATTTCAGCCACACCCGTTGCTGACAGATATATAAAATCGAGCACACAGTAGACAAACATTGGCAGAAGAATGGCCTTACTGAAGACCTCAGTGACTTTCAACATGACACTGTCATAGGATGCCACTTTTCCATCTAGCCAGTTCGTCAATGCCCTGCTAGAGCTTCCCCGGTAAACTGTAAGTGCTGTTATTGTGAAGTGGAAACGTCTAGGAGAAACAACGGCTCGGCCGTGAAGCGGTAGGCCACATAAGCACACAGAACATGACCGCCGAGCAAAAGAAGAGTGAAAAAAACTGTCCTTTGTTGCAATACTCACTACCAAGTTCCAAACTGCCTCCGGAAGAAACGTCAGCACAACAACTATTTGTCGGGAGCTTCATTGCCGAGCAGACGCACACAAGCCTAAGATCACCATGCGCAATTGCGTCAAGCGTTGGCTTGAGTGGTGTAAAGCTCGCCACATCATTGGACTCTGTAGCAGTGGAAACACGTTCTCTGGCATGATGAATCACCCTTCACCATCTGGCAATCCGACGGACAAATCTGAGTTTGTCGGATGCCAAGAGAACACTACCTGCCCCAACGCATATAGTGCCAACTTGAACGTTTTGTGGAGGAGGAAAAATGTTCTAGGGCTGTTTTTCATGGTTCGGGCTAAGCACCTTAGTTCCAGTGAAGGGACGGACATTTTAACGCTACGGCATACAATGACATGCTAGAGGATTCTGTGCATCCAACTTTGTGGCAACAGTTTGGGGAAGGCCCTTTCCTGTTCCAGCAAGACAATGTGAACAAAGCGAGGTCCAACAGAAATGGTTTGTCAAGATTAGTGTGGAAGAACTTGACTGCCCTGCTAAGAGCCCTGACCTCAACCCCATCCAACACCTTTGGGATGAATTGGAATGACAACTGTGATCCGGGCCTAATCGCCCAACATCAGTGCCCGACCTCACTAATGCTCGTGGCTGAATGGAAGCAAGTCCCCGCGGCGATGTTCCAAAATTTAGTAGAAGTAGTCATTTTGGATTTAGATGTTCGACGAGCAGGTTTCCACATACCTTCGGTCATGTAGCGTATCATCCCTTTCACCAAATCTTTCCCAAACATTAGACTACTGTTCTGCCCCCCCCCTTTCAACTCTCCATTTAGCAGTTTTTCTCTTATTCAATTAAACTCTGGCACTGTCCATTTTTCCTGAGTGGATACACGTTAACTTTATCTGCCCAAGTTCCAAAAAGCATTTGGCAATTGCTGTGTATTTGGCATGCTACAGTTAGGCCCTAAAGCGTATGCTTACACTACACACCAAAGCCAGGTAAAAGCCTCAATGTAGCCTATAGATATGAACTGCATAACAATTTAAAGCATTTTTTTCTTTATTCAACCCGCCCGCCAGCCACCCACCCGCCCTTCATCCACACAATATTTCATGACCCTAAACCTGCCCGCCTTACAGATATAACCGCGGGGAATGTGAGTTATGAATTAACGTGTGCATCACTAGTGTGCGTGTGTACTTGTGTGCATGTGCGTGTGGATGTGTCCGTGAATGCCTGCATGTATATATTTGTGTGTCTGACACAGACCCCAAAGGGCGCTATGACTTTGTAGACTTGGCCCCATGTCCATTCCCAGTCTGTTTGTAGGTCAGATGAAGGTCAACTGTTCCCCTGTGCCTTGAGGGCTTATTGTAAAACTAGTAAATTAATTGAATGACAAAAAAAAACAAAGACAGTGAATGACACGAAACAGTCCTGTAAGGTGAAAAACACAAAACAGAAAGCAACTACCCACAAACACAGGTGGGAACAGGCTACGTATGATTCTCAATCAGAGACAACGATTGACAGCTGCCTCTGTTTGGGAACCATACCAGGCCAAACACATAGAAATAGAACACACAGAACAAAACATAGAATGAAAAACATAGAATGCCCACCCTAACTCACGGCCTGACCAAACCAAAATAGAGACATAAAAAAGGAACTAAGGTCAGGACGTGACACAAGGGCTGATTTCAAAGTCTTACTGCTAACCTACAAAGCATTTACATGGGCTTGCTCCTACCTATCTTTCTGATTTGATACCTACACGTACGCTACGGTCACAAGATGCAGGCCTCCTAATTGTCCCTAGAATTTTAAAGCAAACAGCTGGAGGCAGGGCTTTCTCCTATAGACCTCCATTTTTATGGAATGGTCTGCCTACCCATGTGAGAGACGCAAACTCGGTCTCAACCTTTAAGTCTTTATTGAATATATGATGAGTGTAGTCTGGCCCAGGAGTCTGAAGGTGAACGGAAAGGCACTGGAGCAACAAACCGCCCTTGCTGTCTCTGCCTGGCTGGCTCCCCTCTCCCCACTGGGATTCTCTGCCTCTAACCCTATTACAGGGGCTGAGTCACTGGCTTACTGGTGCTCTTCAAAGCCGTCCCTAGGAGGGGTGCATCACTGACGTGGTCTTCCTGTCTGGGTTGGTGGGTTGTGCCGTGGTGGAGATCTTTGAGGGCTATACTCGGCCTTGTCTCAGAATGGTAAGTTGGTGGTTGGAGATATCCCTCTAGTGGTGTGGGGGCTGTGCTTTGGCAAAGTGGGTGGGGTTATATCCTGCCTGTTTGACCCTGTCTGGGGGTATCATCGGATGGGGCCACAGTGTCTCCTGACCCCTCCTGTCCCAGCCTCCAGTATTTATGCTGCAGTAGTTTATGTGTTGGGGAGCTAGGGTCAGTCTGTTATATCTGGAGTATTTCTCCTGTCTTATTTGGTGTCCTGTGTGAATTTAAGTATGCTCTCTCTAATTCTATCTATCTTTCTTTCTTTATTTCTCTCTCTCGAAGGTCCTGGGCCCTAGGACCATGCCTCAGGACTACCTGGCATGATGACTCCTTGCTGTCCCCAGTCCACCTGGCCGTGCTGCTGCTCCAGTTTCAACTGTTCTGCCTGCGTCTATGGAACACTGACCTGTTCACCGGACATGCTACCTGTCCCAGACCTGCTGTTTTCAACTCTCTAGAGACAGCAGGAGCGGTAGAGATACTCTCAATGATCAGCTATGAAAAGCCAACTAACATTTACTCCTGAGGTGCTGACCTGTTGCACCCTCGACAACTACTGTGATTATTATTATTTGAACATGCTGGTCATTTATGAACATTTGAACATCTTGGCCATGTTCTGTTATAATTTCCACCCGGCACAGCCAGAAGAAGACCGGCCACCGCTCATAGCCTGGTTCCTCTATAGGTCTCTTCCTAGGTTTTGGCCTAGTTTTTCCTAGCCACCGTGCTTCTACACCTGCATTGCTTGCTGTTTGGGGTTTTAGGCTAGGTTTCTGTACAGCACTTTGAGATATCAGCTAATGTAAGAAGAGCTATATAAATACATTTGATTTGATAGATGACCTGACCAGACAGATGCAGGGCCTGAAGAACAGCTTGCAGATCTCCCAGGGTCAGCTCAATGAGTTTAAACATGATCACAGAAAGATGACAGCATTCTGTAAGTCATTGAGAGAGTACATCAGTTCTGTATGTGAATGCATGATAACAATGACAAAGAAATTTGATTATTTTGAGGGACAATCGAGGCAGAACAACATCGATGCAGACGGAAATGCAGAATCTCCACATTGGACCTGGACAGTCTGAGGACAAAGTGAGGGAAATGATCTCGAAGAAATTGAAGATGGATTGTGGGAGGTGTACTGTTAGATTTCGGATCAGTCTGTGAAATGATTGACCATAACCTGTTGTTGAGAAAATGTACAGTTGAAGTCGGAAGTTTACATACACCTTAGCCAAATACATTTAAAATCCTGACAGACCTGGTGAAACTGAGTCAGGTTTGTAGGCCTCCTTGCTCGCACACGCTTTTTCAGTTCTGCCCACAAATTTTCTATTGGATTGAGGTCAGGGCCTTGTGATGGCCACTCCAATACCTTGACTTTGTTGTCCTAAAGCCATTTTACCACGACTTTGGAAGTATGCTTGGGGTCATTATCCATTTGGAAGACCCATTTGCAACCATGGTGTTTATACTTGCGTATTATTGTTTGTACAGATGAACGTGGTACCTTCAGGCATTTGGAAATTGCTCCCAAGGATGAACCAGAATTGTGGAGGTCGTCAATTTCTTTTTCTGAGGTCTTGGCAGATTTCATTTGATTTTCCTATGATGTCAAGAAAAGAGGCACTGGGTTGGAATGTAGGCTTTGAACTACATCCACAAATAAACCTCCAATTGATTCAAATTATGTCAATTAGCCTATCAGAAGCTTCTAAAGCCATGACATCATTTTCTGGAATTTTCCAAGTTGTTTAAAGGCACAGTCAACTTAGTGTATGTACATTTCTGACCCACTGGAATTGTGATACAGTGAATTATAAGGAAATTATAAGGAAATAATCTGTCTATAAACAATTGTTGGAAAAATGACTTGTGTCATGCGCAAAGTAGATGTCCTAACCGACTTGCCAAAACTAGTTTGTTTACACAACATTTGTGAAGTGGTTGAAAAACTACTTTTAATGACTCCAACCTAAGTGTATGTAAACTTCCGACTTCAACTGTGTCTTATGGCTTTTCAACCTCTGCTATATCGTGGATTCAGAGCTATCTATCCAATAGAACTCTTTAATGCAAGGTTATCTAATGTAAAACTGTAAAGTGTGGTGTACTACAGGGTAGCTCTCTAGGCCCTCGATCAACAGCATTGTAGTTAATCCACAATACTAACCTAAATGACAGTGAAAGGAAGCCTGTACATAATATAAATATTCCAAAACATGCATCCTGTTTACATAAGGCACACAACAACAACAGAAAAATTCCTGAATTGAAAGTGTTATGTTTGGGGCATATCCAACACAACACATCAATTAGTACCAGTCTTCATATTTTCAAGCATTGTGGTGGCTGCATAATGTTATGGGTATACTTGTCATCGGCAAATACTTTTTAGGATATAAAGTAACGGAATAGAGTTAAGCACAAGCAAAAATCGTGGAGGAAAACCTGGTTCAGTCTGCTTTCCAACAGACAGTGGAAGACACATTCAGCTTTCAGCAGGACAATAACCTAAAACACAAGGCCAATTATACACTGGAGCTACTTACCAAGACAACACTGAATGTTCCTGAGCGGCCTAGTTACAGTTTTGACTTAAATTGGCTTGGAAATATTTGGCAAGAACTGAAAATGACTGTCTAGCAATGATCAACAGCCAACCAAGAATGTGCAAATATTGTACAATCCAGGTGTGCAAAGCTCTTACAGACTTACCAAGAAAGACTCAAAGCTGTAATTGCTTCCAACTGTCTGTTGGAAAGCAACTTCCGGGTTGGAGCGAGTGGTCGCATCGGCACTTCGCTCCCGCGGGTAGTATAACTTTTTCATTACATTTCATTATATTTCATTATAGCACAACGGTTTGATTTGTCTAATCTTAGCAATTTCTTCTCAGCTAGCTACATAGCCGTCTTTGTATCAAAGATATTTGCGTAATTATCGTATTTCGCCGTCCTAACGTAGTCTTCACTAGCCAGCTAGCTAACGTCCACTGATTAGCTGCACTGGAGAAACTATTACACTCAACTGAACGACTTGATTAGTGTAGTGTTAGCTAGCTACATAGCTGTCTTTGCTGTCTTCGTATCCAAGATAATTGTGTTGTTTAGGTTTAGAGTGTGTAGTCTTAGAGTGATTATCTTAATTTACCGAGGTTAGCTAGCCAGCTATTTGTCGTCCTTAACGTAGGAGACTCTGCTAGCTAGCCAACGCTAGCCAACGTCTTCTGAATAGAACTCAACAACCCGGTCGCATTCACAGGTAGTATCACATTTTCACTTCATTTCATTACAGTACAACGGTTTGATTTGTTTGATCGTAGCTAGCTACATAGCCGTCTTTGTATCAAAGATAATTGTGTAGTCTAGAGCGATTTTCTAGGTTCGCTAGCCAGCTATTGTCGTTCTTTTAACGCAACGTAACGTAAACAACACTGCTAGCTAGCCAGCTAGCCCCCGAATAGCAACACTGCAGAAACTATTACACTCAACGGAATGACTTGATTAGTGTAGTGTCAACAACGCACCCACTGCCAGCTAGCCTACTTCAGCAGTACTGTATCATTTTAATCATTTTAGTCAATAAGATTCTTGCTACGTAGCTTAACTTTCTGAACATTCGAGACGTGTAGTCCACTTGTCATTCCAATCTCCTTTGCATTAGCGTAGCCTCTTCTGTAGCCTGTCAACTATGTGTCTGTTTATCCCTGTTCTCTCCTCTCTGCACAGACCATACAAACGCTCCACACCGCGTGGCCGCGGCCACCCTACTCTGGTGGTCCCAGCGCGCACGACCCACGTGGAGTTCCAGGTCTCCGGTAGCCTCTGGAACTGCCAATCTGCGGTCAACAAGGCAGAGTTCATCTCAGGCTATGCCTCCCTCCAGTCCCTTGACTTCTTGGCACTGACGGAAACATGGATCACCACAGACAACACTGCTACTCCTACTGCTCTCTCTTCGTCCGCCCACGTGTTCTCGCACACCCCGAGAGCTTCTGGTCAGCGGGGTGGTGGCACCGGGATCCTCATCTCTCCCAAGTGGTCATTCTCTCTTTCTCCCCTTACCCATCTGTCTATCGCCTCCTTTGAATTCCATGCTGTCACAGTTACCAGCCCTTTCAAGCTTAACATCCTTACCATTTATCGCCCTCCAGGTTCCCTCGGAGAGTTCATCAATGACCTTGATGCCTTGATAAGCTCCTTTCCTGAGGACGGCTCACCTCTCACAGTTCTGGGCGACTTTAACCTCCCCACGTCTACCTTTGACTCTTTCCTCTCTGCCTCCTTCTTTCCACTCCTCTCCTCTTTTGACCTCACCCTCTCACCTTCCCCCCCTACTCACAAGGCAGGCAATACGCTCGACCTCATCTTTACTAGATGCTGTTCTTCCACTAACCTCATTGCAACTCCCCTCCAAGTCTCCGACCACTACCTTGTATCCTTTTCCCTCTCGCTCTCATCCAACACCTCCCACACTGCCCCTACTCGGATTGTATCGCGCCGTCCCAACCTTCGCTCTCTCTCCCCCGCTACTCTCTCCTCTTCCATCCTATCATCTCTTCCCTCCGCTCAAACCTTCTCCAACCTATCTCCTGATTCTGCCTCCTCAACCCTCCTCTCCTCCCTCTCTGCATCCTTAGACTCTCTATGTCCCCTATCCTCCAGGCCGGCTCGGTCCTCCCCTCCCGCTCCGTGGCATCCTTTCACTCCCTCCTCTCTACATTTTCCTCCTCTGTCTCTGCTGCTAAAGCCACTTTCTACCACGCTAAATTCCAAGCATCTGCCTCTAACCCTAGGAAGCTCTTTGCCACCTTCTCCTCCCTCCTGAATCCTCCTCCCCCTCCCCCCCCTCCTCCCTCTCTGCAGATGACTTCGTCAACCATTTTGAAAAGAAGGTCGACGACATCCGATCCTCGTTTGCTAAGTCAAACGACACCGCTGGTTCTGCTCACACTGCCCTACCCTGTGCTCTGACCTCTTTCTCCCCTCTCTCTCCAGATGAAATCTCGCGTCTTGTGACGGCCGGCCGCCCAACAACCTGCCCGCTTGACCCTATCCCCTCCTCTCTTCTCCAGACCATTTCCGGAGACCTTCTCCCTTACCTCACCTCGCTCATCAACTCATCCCTGACCGCTGGCTACGTCCCTTCCGTCTTCAAGAGAGCGAGAGTTGCACCCCTTCTGAAAAAACCTACACTCGATCCCTCCGATGTCAACAATTACAGACCAGTATCCCTTCTTTCTTTTCTCTCCAAAACTCTTGAACGTGCCGTCCTTGGCCAGCTCTCCCGCTATCTCTCTCTGAATGACCTTCTTGATCCAAATCAGTCAGGTTTCAAGACTAGTCATTCAACTGAGACTGCTCTCCTCTGTATCACGGAGGCGCTCCGCACTGCTAAAGCTAACTCTCTCTCCTATGCTCTCATCCTTCTAGATCTATCGGCTGCCTTCGATACTGTGAACCATCAGATCCTCCTCTCCACCCTCTCCGAGTTGGGCATCTCCGGCGCGGCCCACGCTTGGATTGCGTCCTACCTGACAGGTCGCTCCTACCAGGTGGCGTGGCGAGAATCTGTCTCCTCACCACGCGCTCTCACCACTGGTGTCCCCCAGGGCTCTGTTCTTGGCCCTCTCCTATTCTCGCTATACACCAAGTCACTTGGCTCTGTCATAACCTCACATGGTCTCTCCTATCATTGCTATGCAGACGACACACAATTAATCTTCTCCTTTCCCCCTTCTGATGACCAGGTGGCGAATCGCATCTCTGCATGTCTGGCAGACATATCAGTGTGGATGACGGATCACCACCTCAAGCTGAACCTCGGCAAGACGGAGCTGCTCTTCCTCCCGGGGAAGGACTGCCCGTTCCATGATCTCGCCATCACGGTTGACAACTCCATTGTGTCCTCCTCCCAGAGCGCCAAGAACCTTGGCGTGATCCTGGACAACACCCTGTCGTTCTCAACCAACATCAAGGCGGTGGCCCGTTCCTGTAGGTTCATGCTCTACAACATCCGCAGAGTACGACCCTGCCTCACACAGGAAGCGGCGCAGGTCCTAATCCAGGCACTTGTCATCTCCCGTCTGGATTACTGCAACTCGCTGTTGGCTGGGCTCCCTGCCTGTGCCATTAAACCCCTTCAACTCATCCAGAACGCCGCAACCCGTCTGGTGTTCAACCTTCCCAAGTTCTCTCACATCGCCCCGCTCCTCCGTTCTCTCCACTGGCTTCCAGTTGAAGCTCGCATCCGCTACAAGACCATGGTGCTTGCCTACGGAGCTGTGAGGGGAACGGCACCTCAGTACCTCCAGGCTCTGATCAGGCCCTACACCCAAACAAGGGCACTGTGTTCATCCACCTCTGGCCTGCTCGCCTCCCTACCACTGAGTAAGTACAGCTCCCGTTCAGCCCAGTCAAAACTGTTCGCTGCTCTGGCCCCCCCAATGGTGGAACAAACTCCCTCACGACGCCAGGACAGCGGAGTCAATCACCACCTTCCGGAGACACCTGAAACCCCACCTCTTTAAGGAATACCTAGGATAGGATAAGTAATCCCTCTCACCCCCCCCCCCTTAAGATTTAGATGCACTATTGTAAAGTGACTGTTCCACTGACGTCATAAGGTGAATGCACCAATTTGTAAGTCGCTCTGGATAAGAGCGTCTGCTAAATGACTTAAATGTAAATGTAATATAACGTATTGACACAGGGGTGTGAATACTTACGTAAATGAGGTATTACTGTAATTAAAATGTCAATAAATGTGCAAACATTTAAAAAATTCACATTGTCAGGATGTATTGTGCGTAGATGGGTTATTTTCTATCATATTTAATCGATTTTGAATTCAGGCCGTAAAACAACAAAACATGGAATTTGTCCAGGGTTATTAATACTTTCTGATGGCATTGTAGGCATTGTACACTATACGCAATGAAAGAGTTAGCTATGTTACTTCAGCTGCATTTCATGACACATACAGTATCTTCCGTCTTTAATGTGAAGGTTAGCCTACTACAATAAAGAAATCTATATTTTTCAATTATTGCACCCACACTGCTCGCGTGCGCCAACGAGCGTCTTCGTTGCCAAGGGCTAAAATAGAAGTCAGTTCTATTTGTGACGCAGATCGCGCTGCAAGTCCTATCTCTCCCATCTCCTCATTGGTTTATAGAAGCAGGTAACCAAAA
>NC_060173.1:68117384-68122079 GCF_021184085.1 Oncorhynchus gorbuscha | reverse complement strand
GCTTTACTGCAGAGACATCCTCTTCTAAAGTTATCTCTGCATTTAGCCAGCCCCCTTTGAGCAGCTCCGCATAATTTAGGTAGGGAAGGGGAATGGAGGAAATCAGAAATATACGCGGTATCTGCAGTGGTCTTTGAAGTGTAGAGGTCTTGATAAAACTTTGTGAAACATGCATTAATTTATTTTGGGTCCGTAGTAACAGCTCCTGTACAAGATTTCATTATTTGAATAGCTCTATTGGCCTGTATACCTCTCAGCTGGCTCGCCAGTAGTTTATCCGGTTTGTCATACAACTCGAAGTGTTTTTGTTTAATCTTTAATAGCATTGTGTTTACTTGGTTTGAGAGAAGACTAATGTATTCATATTTTAGTTTTATTATGTAATTCAACTTGGAAGACAAGGGCACTTCCATATGGTCTCTCTCAAGCACCGGGAGCTGGGCCTCGATTTCTAATAATCTTCTCTGCCTACATTTTGCCATGGTAGCCTCATATGATATTATATGCCCACACATAACAGCCTTAAATGCCTCCCGCAAAGTGGTGTCGGATACATCAGCAGTATCATTCTGGGACATATAGTCCGTAATTAAATGGACTGTTTGTTGGTGAAATTGTTCATCATTGAGTAATGTTGGATTAAATCGGCAGCTGAATTGAAGCTTTTTTTCTGCCGAATTCCATTTGTAATAAAACGGGACTGGGATCGGAAATTATTATATTATGGTACTTGAGGTGACGTTAGATGTCAATTTAGTCTGGTAAAAAGTAATCAATTCTTGTGTATGAGTTATGCACGTGAGAAGAAAGAATAATCCTTATCCGTAGGGTGCTGTAATCTCCAAATATACGCCAAGGTTCTTTGTTCAAATGAAATGATTCAGGACAGTAGTGGAAGTGGTAGGGCGAGGAAGGAAGCCTATCCATGTAAAGGATGCCAAAATGCAGTTAAAATCTCTGCCTGTAATTAAATGTGTGGTTGATAAATGTTGTAAGAGACTGAAGACATTCTGAAAGAAAGGTAGTCGAAACTCGGTGCATAAAGATTAAAAAATGTTACATGTCGTGATAGAATATGGCCTATTACTATAATAAAGCGGCCATTTGGGTCACTTATAGTTGAACTTTGTTTGAATGGGACAGTTTTAATATAGCTACACCTCTAGCCTTGGATTCAAATGTAGATTGATACATCTGCGATACCCAAATACATTTGAATCTCCATTGCTCATTATACTTTGTGAGTTTCTTGTGGAAACACAATATCTCCAGATAAAGATTTCAAATGGGATAATTTTCTTCTTCTTTTGAAATTTGTTCTCAAACCTCGTACATTCCACGAAAGATGGGTAAGTAGTAGAGTTACCAGTAACCATAATAAATAATTATTTGGTCCTCAAATACATTAACATTGTAGCAGTAGGTTTGGCGCAACAAGTAAAGAGCAAAGGACAAATGAAAAACACAAAAAAACATTCTCCACCTCTATCCCCGTCCACTTCCCCAAACGAAGTGGAATATACATTCCCCCATAAACACTGTGGAGATGCTGGACACGACAGGGAGACATCAGCTTGCTAACCAATTTATAATGAAACTAAATTAGTGTACCTTCAGGTGGTCCGACTGGGCCCCCTCACCCTTACGTCTATAACAATTGCTCTTGGAAAAAAAATGAATTGAGCTAAACAATGTAGTCAATATACATGTCCCTACCTGAACAGAGAAACCGGTCAGGTGCAGTCTTACCCACCTGTTGGATGATGACAGCACTATCATATCTAAAAATGGCATCCGTACTACCTATCATGGTACAGCTACTCGGGACGGCCCTATCGGTCCTATGCGTTGGTGGCTTTAGTAGTAATCCTGTCAATGAAAGACTTGGCATCCTGTGGTTTTTCGAACACCTTCT
This sequence comes from Oncorhynchus gorbuscha, assembly GCF_021184085.1. NCBI lineage: Eukaryota > Metazoa > Chordata > Actinopteri > Salmoniformes > Salmonidae > Oncorhynchus > Oncorhynchus gorbuscha. The sequence continues at coordinate 68,120,164 of NC_060173.1, read as the reverse complement.
CTACCGTACCATGGGTAAGAATCAGCCGAGCAGGGAAGAGGAGGCCGTGTCTGATTCCCGCATCTCTGAGTTTCTTCCTAGCCCCATCAAAGGCCTGGCGCTGCTTGGTTACCTCAGTCGTGTAGTCTGAGTATATGTTAACCCAGCTCCGTTAAAGGATGGGGAATTGCTGGTGCAGAATCTTTTCCTTTGTGGTGCAGTGCGCTCTGTCCACTTTTAGGCCTTAGGGGAAATTGTCAATCCCTAACAGTTTTGGTATGAGTTCTACCACAAACTGTGTTGGTCTGCCCTTCTCAATTTTTTCTTCCAAGACTGTGATTTTGATATTCAAAAGCCTTGAACGTCCCTCAAGGTCAATTCGCTTGTTTAACAGCTTTGTTTGCTGTTAGTAGCCCTTCATACGGTCTCTTGATGGTGGTGAAAAGACCCAGTAACAAAAGTTTATTACAAAAACAGGGGGGGGGGACAGGTCAAGGGCAGGTAGAGGTCAGTAATCCAGAGCAGAGTCCGAATGGTACAGGCAGGTTCAGGGTCAGGGCAGGCATAGGTCAGTAATCCAGGGTGGTGTGACAAGGTACAGAACTGTAGGCAGGCTCAGGGCAGACAGAATGGTCAAAACCAGGAAAACAGGAACTAAAGCAAGAGAGGTGCATGTGAAACCCTGCTGGTAGGCTTGACGGAACAAAACAAATTGGCAACAGACAAAATGAGAACACGGGTATAAATGCACCAGTGATAATGGGGAAGATGGGCGACACCTGGAAGGGGTGGAGACCAGCACAAAGACAGGTGAAATAGATCAGGGTGTGACAGGCATAGTAAAGTCGATCAGACATATCCCCTGAACAAGGAGGTGAGAACACATATTAACCAACTCAAATCCCCAATATGAGAGGTCCACCAAAGTCCTTGTCAATTCCCTGACAGCCCAACAATGCTCAATAGAGTGTTCACTGATGATAGCATGGGTTTTGGGAAAACACAAAAAACTATTTTCAGATGCTGAGATGGTAAAATAATGACTGAAATAACTGAAATATTAGCTGTAGATTTAACTTCACAACTTGATGAGGCCATTCGGAATGCACCATGCATTTCATTTGCCGCGAATGACTCATTACATTTACATTTAAGTCATTTAGCAGACGCTCTTATCCAGAGCGACTTACAAATTGGTGCATTCACCTTATGACATCCAGTGGAACAGTCACTTTACAATAGTGCATCTAAATCTTAAGGGGGGTGAGAGGGATTACTTATCCTATCCTAGGTATTCCTTAAAGAGGTGGGGTTTCAGGTGTCTCTGGAAGGTGGTGATTGACTCCGCTGTCCTGGCGTCGTGAGGGAGTTTGTTCCACCATTGGGGGGCCAGAGCAGCGAACAGTTTTGACTGGGCTGAACGGGAGCTGTACTTCCTCAGTGGTAGGGAGGCGAGCAGGCCAGAGGTGGATGAACGCAGTGCCCTTGTTTGGGTGTAGGGCCTGATCAGAGCCTGGAGGTACTGAGGTGCCGTTCCCTCACAGCTCTGTAGGCAAGCACCATGGTCTTGTAGCGGATCGAAACTTCAACTGGAAGCTAGTGGAGAGAACGGAGGAGCGGGGTGACGTGAGAGAACTTGGGAAGGTTGAACACCAGACGGGCTGCGGCGTTCTGGATGAGTTGAAGGGGGTTTAATGGCACAGGCAGGAGCCCAGCCAACAGCGAGTTGCAGTAATCCAGACGGGAGATGACAAGTGCCTGGATTAGGACCTGTGCCGCTTCCTGTGTGAGGCAGGGTCGTACTCTGCGGATGTTGTAGAGCATGAACCTACAGGAACGGGCCACCGCCTTGATGTTGGTTGAGAAACGACAGGGTGTTGTCCAGGATCACGCCAAGGTTCTGGCGCTCTGGGAGGAGGACACAATGGAGTTGTCAACCGTGATGGCGAGATCATGGAACTGGGCAGTCCTTCCCCGGGAGGAAGAGCAGCTCCGTCTTGCCGAGGTTCAGCTTGAGGTGGTGATCCGTCATCCACACTGATATGTCTGCCAGACATGCAGAGATGCGATTCGCCACCTGGTCATCAGAAGGGGGAAAGGAGAAGATTAATTGTGTGTCGTCTGCATAGCAATGATAGGAGAGACCATGTGAGGTTATGACAGAGCCAAGTGACTTGGTGTATAGTGAGAATAGGGAGAGGGCCAAGAACAGAGCCCTGGGGACACCAGTGGTGAGAGCGCGTGGTGAGGAGACAGATTCTCGCCACGCCACCTGGTAGGAGCGACCTGTCAGGTAGGACGCAATCCAAGCGTGGGCCGCGCCGGAGATGCCCAACTCGGAGAGGGTGGAGAGGAGGATCTGATGGTTCACAGTATCGAAGGCAGCCGATAGATCTAGAAGGATGAGAGCAGAGGAGAGAGAGTTAGCTTTAGCAGTGCGGAGCGCCTCCGTGATACAGAGGAGAGCAGTCTCAGTTGAATGACTAGTCTTGAAACCTGACTGATTTGGATCAAGAAGGTCATTCAGAGAGAGATAGCGGGAGAGCTGGCCAAGGACGGCACGTTCAAGAGTTTTGGAGAGAAAAGAAAGAAGGGATACTGGTCTGTAATTGTTGACATCGGAGGGATCGAGTGTAGGTTTTTTCAGAAGGGGTGCAACTCTCGCTCTCTTGAAGACGGAAGGGACGTAGCCAGCGGTCAGGGATGAGTTGATGAGCGAGGTGAGGTAAGGGAGAAGGTCTCCGGAAATGGTCTGGAGAAGAGAGGAGGGGATAGGGTCAAGCGGGCAGGTTGTTGGGCGG